>NC_064808.1:21703576-21779442 GCF_023721935.1 Panthera uncia | reverse complement strand
TATATATATATATACACACACACATAGACACACACATAGACACACACATACAGGTATATATACAAGTATAACTCAGAGATATAGCAGGTTTGGTTTCAGACCATAAAGTAAATATTGCAATAGAGTCAAAAGAATTTTTCAGTTTCCCAGGGCATATAAAAGTTATGTTTACACTATGCTGTAGTCTATTAAGTATGCCATTGCATTATGCCTAAAAAACAATGTACGTACATCAACTAAAAATACTTACTTGCGAAAAAGTGCTTACCATCATCTGAGCTCTCAGCAAATCTTAAACATTTTGCTGCTGGAGGGTGCTGCCTCGATGTTGATGACTGCTGACTGTTCAGGATGCTGGCTGCTGAAGGCTGGGGTGGCAATTTTTAAAATAAGACAACAGTGAAATTTGCTGCATTGACCAACTCTTTGTTTTGTGAATGATTTCTCTGTAGCACGTGATGCTGTTTGATAGCATTTTACCCACAGTAGAACTTCTTCCAAAATTGGAGTCTATCCTCTCAAACCCTGCCAAATGCTTTACCAACTAAGTTTATGTGATATTCTAAATCCTTTGTTGTCATTTCAACAATCTTCACAGCATCTTCCCCAGGAGTGGATTCCAACTCTAGAAATCACTTTTTTGGCTCTTCCATGATAAACGACACTTCATCCATTTAAGTTTGATCAAGAGATTGCAGCAATTTAGTAATATCATCAGGCACCACTTCAAATTCTAGTTCTCTTGCTGTTTCCACCACATCTGTAATCACTTTCTCCACTGAAGGTTTGAAACCCTCAAAGTCATCCTTGAGGTTTGGAATCAACTTCTTCCAAACTGTTCACTTTGAGTCTTTCCATGAATCACAAATGTTCTTAATGACATGCAGAATGGTGAATCCTTTCCAGAAGATTTTTAATTTAAAGCCCAAATCACCCCTTGATCCATGGGCTGTAGAAAGGATGTTTTATTAGCAGCATTAAAACAACATTAATCTCAGTGTACATTTCCATCTGAGCTCTTAAGTGACCAGGTGCATTGTCAGCAGTCATATTTTGAAAAGAATCATTTTTTAATGACTATTTATTTATTTTGAGAGAGAGAGAGAGAGAGAGAGAGAGAGAGAGAGAAAGCATGGGAGCGGCAAAGAAAGAGAGAGAATCTTAACAGACTGTCAGAGGAGATACTGTCAGTGGAGAGCCCGTTGGAGGGCTTGATCCCACCAGCTATGAGATCATGACCTGAGCTGAAATCAAGAGTCAGACATTTAACTGAATGAGCCACCCAGGCACTCCAAGAATCAGTCTTCTGAACAGTAGATCTCAACAGGGGACTTAAAATATTCAGTAAGCCATATTGTAAACAGGTGCTCTGTCATCCAGGCTTTGTTATTTCATTTATAGAGCACTGGCAGAATCGATTTAGCATAATTCTTAAAGGCACCCAAGATTTTCAGAATGGCATTGATCATTGGCTTCAACTGAAAGTCCCAGCTACACTAGTTCCCTCATAAGAGAGTCAGCCTGTCCTTCCAAGCTTTGAAGCCAGGTATTGACTTCTCCTCTCTAGAGTCCTAGATGGCATCTTCTTCCAATAGGAGGCTATTTCACCTGCATTAAAAATCTGTTGCTTAGTGGAGTCACCTTCATCAGTTATCTTAGCTAGATCTTCTGGAGAACTTGCTGTAGCTCCTACATCAGCACTTGCTGCTTCACCTTGCACTTTTATATTATGGAGATGGCTTCTTTCCTTAAACCTCTTGAACCAATATCTTCTATCTTCAAACTTTTCTTCTGCAGCTTTCTTACCTCTTTCAGCCTTTATAGAATTGAAGACAGGGGCACCTGGGTGGCTCAATTGGCTAAGTGTCCGACTTTTGGTATGGGCTAAGGTCATGATCTCATGATCATGAGATCTGGCCCCGCATCTGGCTCCATGCAGAGTGTGGAGCCTGCTTAAGATTCTCTCTCTCCCTCTTTCTCTGGCCCTCCCTTGCTTACACACACACACACACATACACACACACACACATTCTCTCTCTCTCTCTCTCTCTCGTCCTCTCTCAAAATAAATAAACAAACATTAAAAAAAAGAAGACAGTCAGGGGGGTTAGCCCAGTTTTTGCTCTGGATTAGGCATTGGTTTAAAGGAAATGTGTCTGGTTTGATCTTCTGTGCAGACCACTAAAATTTTCTCCATATCAGCAATAAAGCTGTTTCTCTTTCTTACCTTTCATGTGTTTACTGAAGTAGCACTTTGAATTTCTTTCAAGGACTTATCTTCTGCATTCACATCTTGGCCACCTGCTGTAAGAAAGACTAGCTTTTGGCCTATCTTGGTTTTTGACATACCTTCCTCACTAAGCTTAATCATTTCTAGCTTTCAATTTAAAGTGAAAGATGTGAGTCTTCCTTTCACTCGGACACTTAGAGGACATTGTAGGGTTATTAATTGGCCTAATTTTCAATATTGTTGTGTCTCGGGA
Organism: Panthera uncia; assembly: GCF_023721935.1. Taxonomy (NCBI): domain Eukaryota; kingdom Metazoa; phylum Chordata; class Mammalia; order Carnivora; family Felidae; genus Panthera; species Panthera uncia. The sequence goes on along the minus strand of NC_064808.1, from coordinate 21,776,959 downwards.
AATAGGGACGCCTGAGGAAAGGGTGAGAGAGGAGAGAATGGCCAGTCAATGAAGTAGTCGGAACACACATGCATTTATCAATTAAATATGCTACCGTATCGGGGCGTTCTTCATCATGCCCCAAAACAATAATGATAGTAACATCAAAGATCATTGATCACAGATCACCATAACAAATATAATAGTAATGAAATAATTTGAAATATTACAAGAATTATCAAAATATGACACAGAAACAAACACAAAGTAAGCAAATGCCAATAGACTTGCTTGAGGCAGGATTGCCACAAAAGTTTAATTTGTAAAACATACAATATCTGAAAAGCACAATAAAGCAAAGCACAATAAAACAAGGCATGCCTATATCTGCTTTCAGGAAGAAAGATGGGTATTATGTAGAGACAGATAATTTTATTATACCAAATGGTATATTGAAAGAACTCCATTTTCCTTTAATTTTCAAACCTTTTGTTGGAATATTAAGATTAATGAGAAATAATTTTTTGTTTGTATTAGCTTTTCTGTTCCTGGAAACCAAGAGAATACTTTTGCATCAGGAGCAAAGTGAAAGTGTGGGACAGAGTCAGATCTCTGAATTATTTTTATTTATAAGAGCAGCTCAATTAAATTCCACATTCCAGGAAAGGAATTTTCAGGAGATCCTATATCTGAAAAAGTAGGAGAAAATTACAAAAATGTTCCAAGCTTCTGTGAATGAAAGACAGTTTTATAGTGACTTTTAAAGTTTGTTTTTTTGTTTGTTTGTTTGTTTGTTTTCACTATGCTCCTTGAACGTAGATTTCTTGGTTGAGTGTGGATTTCAAATAAACTCTAAAAACAACTTAGTTTTATGGAATTAGCTAACTTTATTTTAAATCTCAAGTCTATATACAATGCCTTCCTGGAAAAGAGATGGCTTTTTCTAAAGTTGTTTTGTCATTCTAGCAGATACATTCTCCAGATTGTTTCCAACAAAGACTTGGCTTTTTAACAGATTTAATTATCTAACAAATAGTAGTAAGGGGAGAGTGAAGCTTTATTGCATAATATTGATGCCTTTGAGTAAAATGAAAATACTGTAGGACTTGGAGTAGACTGTCTGGCTTATTGTGATAGCTCTGCTACTAGAAAAATGTGTCACCCTAGAAAGTCACCTTAAAATCTCTGTACTTTATTTTCCGCGTGTGTTAAATTAGGGTTATATCAACACTGCACAGCTCACAGAATGTGAAACAATCAGAAAACTGATTTCAAACCATTTGAAAGTACAAAAATAATTTCTCAGAAGTAGTCTGAAATGAGAAGAATTATTTTAATATATATTTAAAGAGAAAGACATAAGCACCAATACATCTTAGATCTATAATAGGAAGATCTAAAATAATTTTGATTACCCCCAAAACTGTGGGTCATCTTTGACATGTGGAGCTATTATTATCCTCTAAATAGACTATCAACAACTTGAAACTAAAAACCATAAGCCGCATATATTTCCACAACTGTCTAATATGTACTATAAATATGTATAAAAATTGATGGAGAGTAAGTTCATATAGGCATATTTTCTGGGTCTCATAATTTAATCACAAGCCACCTAAGACATAGGCTCTTGGAATTAAACACAAATTAAAGAAACCTACCTTGACAGAGAAGACAAACTCCCTCCCCCAAAACAAACGAAACAGCATTCCAGGGACAACAGATGGGATAGCTGATGAATTCATCTTTCTATAATTTTCTTCCATTGTTCCCTGTTTACTTACAAATTAAATGTCCTGATTGATGGGGTATGTTGTCCTTGAGATTAACCTCAGCTGGTTAGAACATGTTGCCTGAAAAGCCTGAGATAAGAGTTTATGGCACCAAAAGAGCCAGATGGCTTTTCATTATTCCATAGCTTGAGTGAGTCAGAACAATACCATCAACTCTCAGGAAGCAGGTCGTATTAATGGCCTGCCAATGCTGATCAATCCATCTCCATGGTATACAGGAATGACACAGCATGCAATTTTTCTCTGGTCCCCGCCCTACTCTTCTACTTTACATACATATTCACAGGCTTTCCTTGAGGCTGATCTTATTCTACTAACATTCTGAATAATTCCCCTTAAAGGATACAAGCCCTTTATATTTCTTATACCTTCACTAGTTTATACAGTTAATTGCCTTTTTTAATCAATGACATAATTTTAACTTATAGAATTCTTATGAGCCTACATAGATAACACATACATATGTGTGCGTATGTGTATATACACATATTAAAGCTTATATGTTTCTGTGTGTCTTGGTCCTTTATCTCTTTATATATATTTATTCTGAATATCATATATATGCATAATACATATCTATGTAATTTATATATGAATATATAACTAATTTTCTCTCTATGTATATTGACCATTATAACTTAAAATACATACATACATACATACTGTAGATAGATATAGATTTAGGATCACATATTCATCAATTAATAAAATATTTTGTGAGGGGCACCTGGGTGGCTCAGTCAAGCATCTGACTCTTGATTTCGACTTAGGTCATGATCTCACGATTTGTGAGTTCGAGCCCCACGGTGGGCTCTGTGCTGACAGTGCACAGCCTGCTAGCGATTTTCTCCCTTTCTCTCTTCCTCTCTCATGCTCATGCTCTCCCTCTTTCTCTGAAAATAAATAAATAAACTTAAAAAATTATTTTAAATATAATATTTTGTGAATTTTACATGTTCAATATTTTAAATGTTTAAATATTTAAAATACTTAAATTAAAAATATTAATTTATATAAATAAAACAAGTTTTTTAATGAAAATGTGTCTTACAATCTTATGACTCCAATTTTTCCTGCCATACAGATTAAGAAGTCTTTGCTTCTGATTAGGACATTCTTGATCCCAGTATCTTTGGTGAGGGGAAATATTCACTTAATATCTGTGTGTACATGTGTATTAACATATAGAAAATATGGTCATTGGCTTTGCTATAGGCAGACATTCACATGCATAAGAAAATATTTGTTATGTTTTGGTAAAGAAAGCACTGATTTTCTTTTCTTTTTTTCCCCTATTGAACCAAGTCATTATTCTTCTCTGTGATTCATTTATCCATTAGAAATATAGTTATTAAGCATAATTCTCATGACAGATATTATGCTAGGATATCAAGATGATACCTATGTAAATAAGTTAGAAGTACTGGCTTCTTTTCTATTTCTATATGACCTTCTAGCTATTTGGGAGTGATCTGTCTTCTTGGTCATCTCTGGTCTTCTGAGAATGCATTTACCCTAAAATGTTGCTTCAGACTTAGATTTTTGCTTCTTGTCTAACCTCATGTGCTGATTTCCTTTCACTATTTAGAGTTTTCCTTGAAATCTTTTATAGATGAACCATCATTATCTAGTTAAAACTTTGAGTTAAGTGTTACATACATTATGCTTTGTACTATATTGTAATTCTTCCTTATTGTTCTAAATGCACCGTGTGCTGACAAAGATAAATCTGAACACGAGTTAAAGTAGTAAGGACAGAATTAGTCAGTAATATACAATTGCAATAGAGAAAAGAAGCCAGCATGAATAGAACTCAACTTTGATTAGTACAGAGGTAACTGAACATTTTAAAGGGCAAATGAGGGACTAAGGAGGAGGATTGGCAGGCGCTCAGAGTCAGGGAAGTAAAAAACTTTTTTTAAGTGAAAAGGGGTAGTTAGTCCATGTGAAACCCATCTGGGTTTGGTAACTGGTACTTACCAAAGTTAGGCTCCTATCCTCCCACAGAGGCTGGGACACAGACCCTGTCTTCAGGTGTTGGCTAGAACAAACAACAAATTCTCTGGGTAGCCTTGAGTTTTCTCAGGCAGGCACTTTGAAGGGGGGTGGGGGGAGGGGGATCATTCTAGAGATGGGGCCTTGAGCTGTTAGCAGCTATGTTAGTGTTCCTTCAAGTCTTTAGAGGCCAAGATTAAATTCTAGTCAAGAAGAGAGTTCAGAGGAGACTGGCTAGAGTTTGGTCAAGGAGGAGATCTTTGTCAGTATTCATGTAGAAAATTTAGAAAATATAAAGAAAACAGTTAAAACTTACATGCAACCAAGCCCAGCTAACCAACTATTACCATTTTTGTGTATTTTCTATTTTTTTTTTACTTATTTCCCATTTTTACATATTCTGTTTCAATAGACATAATATACTAGTCTGAGGATTCTAAAGGTGGAGGATGGCTAGTGCCCCAAGGTAGCAGGTTCCACAAATTGAGGGATTGTTTGGGGAGAGCTAACTGCATTTCTTCAGTAGCGTACTCAGTGTCATGAATCTTGAGGACCAAACATAGAACCAGTGGCAAGCATGCTGCATGATGTCATTTAAAGAGAAGTTGTTTCATATGGCTTCTGCTACAAAACATGGGGCTTTTAAAAGAGATAGTTCACAAAGAGTGAGACACCAGAAGCCAGAGTGTAAGGAGAGAACAGAAGCAGACTGTTGAAGTAGAATCTGGAAATCAAAATCAGAGGGATCCATGAGGCATCCTCCATAGATACCAAGAATGTTCCCATGTAAGAGTGTTTCTTTATTAATTAGCCACAAAGCCAAAAGAATGCAAAGACAAGTAGACAAGGAAGGAGTGTTGCCTGGCTCACACTGCTTTCCTCCCCATACTTGGGAACCAGGGAGTTCTGGAGCAAATGACGTTAGTAAAATAAGGCCCTACTTGGAAGTCTGGTGCTATCTTTGAATAAGATATAAATAATAAATTAATAAGTTATAATAAATTAATAAATCAAAGTGATGATTTGTTAATTAAATTGACCCATAGCTTTGTATTATTTATGAGTGACAAGAAAAAATATGGGGACCTGCCGGTGTTTTCAATCAGTGGCAGAGGGGAAATTTCCCCCTCTGAAAACATTGTTAAGTGATAGTGTGTGACAGAAAGAAATGGCTTTCAGAATTGCATTGCAAAACTCAAGTTTCTGAAACATCTTCACATAGTGGGGTACTCTAAGCCTTAAATGTAAAACAAGCTGATGGAAATTGATTTTAATGCAGTAACCGTTAGGATTCAAGTAAAAGGCTGTATTTTAATTGAGAGCATAATGGACCTTTAGCTGTGTAATTTAAAATATGTTTCCTGTGCTTTGATATCCCAATAATCCGTAAATGCCTGAGTACTCAATTCAGTTATTGTCAGGAATATGAATGCCTTACGACAATAACTTTGGAGCAGTCTGGGTAACACATTAGGTCCCCGGTGTTTGTCTTTCTGTTGTACTTGTATGATCACCTATCCTCTCTTACACACATCAGTAACTGGGTTAGGCAGTTATAAACAGAGCCCTCCCAACACTCAATTAAGAGTAAATGGACTATATGAAGAGTAATCTTCCTGTAAGAGTTCACTCTGGTTGTTTGATCAGAAATCTGAAAGTGAGTGGATTCTGGCGTTGGTTCAGCAGCTACTTCAACATGTTACGTCTGTGGTTTGTGCAGGAGTCTTGGCCTTTCTCTCCTGATCTCAATATGGCTGCTAAATTTTAAGCCTTCACACTCACATTCTAGGTAACAGACAGAAGAAAGAGTTTGAAGCCACAAGGGCTTTCTAATAATCTCTTTCCTTCTACTTCTGTTAATATTGCATTGTTCACACATGTGTACAAAGAAAACTGAGAAATAGGGCTATTTAATTGGGCAGACTGCCTCCTACAATAACTGTGTATGATGGTGGTGGTAACGGTGGTAGTAATGAGGAAGGGGGTTCTCATAGAAGGAAGGAGAGAATTATAATGGTCAGACAATTAGTATTCTCTGTCATTTGGCTAACCCTAATGGAAGGCTCTGGTTTGTTGGCTACAAATACTAACAGAACACGGAATGACTATCCTCCACCGTCATGCACCACTTAGAGTAGCAAAGCTCCAACCTGCAATGACACTATTATGTAGGAGTCTCTCATTTCTTCATCAATGGCTCAAGAAAAAGCAGGAGGCAACAATCAAGTTTGTGGCTGTTTTATCCATACCCTGGGCATTCAGTCAAGGTCTCCATTGAAATATCACTCAATTAGAAGAAAAGGGGGTTCATCTTGGTTGAAACTTTGGACTAGATACATTGCCCTACATTGATCTAACATATTCAATTGATGAGTGTTTTTATAAGAGTAAAGTTCCCAGGTTTCGGAGCAACTCTTCATAAAAAATGAAGCACAATGCATAGCATTAAAGATCTTTTAGGCAGGGCAGTAGTGTAATAATAAAGGATCTTGTTATCACCCTGCAACCTGTTCCTGTTGCTCCCTATTTTCACCCACTCTACTCTTGCACCAAAGTGGGGATTCAGTGACTGAGGTTACTATAATCAATCAGCCTCTCATGTTCTATTTCAGTGTTTTCTGTATTCATATGACTTGAGTGTTTGATGATGTGTTAACAAACTCATTTAAAAACAACCTAAGATCTACAGCCAAAATTTTGGCTATCACTTGCCATAGAGATTTTCAATTTATATTTGTATTTTAAGCATTCTGGGAAAACTTGTAATTAAAGAAATCCATTCAACTTTATTTAAATCAGCATTTCCTATATTTGTGTAATGATGAAAATAATTTTTCTTGCTTATGAACATTATGTGGAAAGTTCCATGGAAGGTTTTTAAATAAAGTTTATTCTACCTCAAGTATTTCTGCTTACTGCACACTTACTGTTTCTTTTTGACATCTACATATCATTAAATTTAATATTCCTCTATATTTTTAAAAAGCAATTTTAATGTGTATTTATTTTTGAGAGAGATAAAAAGAGAGAGAGAGTGTGAGCAGGGGTGGGGCAGAAAGAGAGGGAGACACAGAATCTGAAGCAGGCTCCAAGCTCTGAGCTTTCAGCACAGAACCCGACATGGGGCTTGAATTCACAAACCATGAGATCATGACCTGAGCTGAAGTCAGACACTTAACTGACTGAGCCACCCAGGTGCCCCAATATTCCTCTGTATTTTAAGACAAAATCTAATAATACATCTATATAGCCTATTGACAGATTTTTTTTCTTGTTCAGGCACCTAAACCTGGTTCAATCAGTTATGGCTCGAGTCATGGAACCATGAATGACAAATGGATCAGTGGGACATATAAGACCACATATATGAAACCTATGTATAAGACAATTTCTTTCCAGGAAGGAGCTTCACAAGAGCTGTGGAGTATTGCATTCACTCAGGGAATCATTCTCTCCTTTTCAGTACATACTCTGATGTTCCCAATGAATCTGAAGCCTCAGTCCCCCATGATCCACTCCTATAAATAGTAAGTCAGATTGGGAGAATAAATTGAATGAACTGTCACAAACATTTCTCAATAAAATAAGGGGAAAGTGTAACTGTAGCCTGAATAAGAATTGCATGTAGATTTACTAAGCTTTGGGGTCCTCTTCGTTGAAATGCATTTCCAAAGGGAAAAAAAATCAATATTAAACTACATTTGATATATTTCTTTGCTAAAAGCCACAACTTCCAGTATTCTAGAGAGAAATGATTTATAACTATAACATCCAACAAAATGTTCTTTTTGGCCCTGAAATCTGATAATTTGGTTTTACATGGTGACTGTGCTTCCAGAAATAAAACTCCTGTCCATCACCATTATTATTATCAAGGATAGGCTGAGAAGTGCTGTAGACAGCATAGCACATTTTCCCTGCTTTACTCATGTGTGATAATTGCAGAGTTTTGGAAATGTATTAGCTACATAAAAAGAAGAATGAAGACCTTAAAGCTGTTTTAGGTAGAAATGAGCAAGGAACCTTGGTTTTCTATCTTGGGAGCACTTTTCTCGGCGTAGTCTATAATATATTTCATCTTGGCCTTGCAGATGTATTTTTGAATATTTTGACCTGAAAACTGTCTTGCAAATGCTTTATCAGCCTGCCTTCCTGTCCACACTAGTACCTGATGCATATTGTAAGTGAAGGGTAGAGAATGAGAATGTAGCCCTCATTTTCAATTCTCAATCCTTAATTCTTTTTTTTTTTTTTTTTTGGTCTTTTTGGGTAGGTCATGTTTGTGTGGTTTGCATAGGATGTCTTAAGGAAAAGATACTTTTCATCAATTGTAATAAATGCATCACTCTGGTGGGGGATATTGATAATAGGAGAGGCTATGCATGTATGGGGATACAGGGTACAAGAAAGTCTCTATATCTTCAGTTTTTCTGGGAACCTAAACTCACCCCAAAAAATAAAAGTCTCTTAAAAAAAGACTCTCCTAGAAGTCTTAATAGGAGGAAATCATTATCTTTCAGCTCTTGTACAAGAATTATTAATGCAGAATGAAGAAAGGGACAATTCTAATTATATTACTAATTATACTACTGTTTATTGGCTTGGTGGCCTACCTTATTTTGAGCTGAAGGTGCCAGGAAAGATATGTAATGATATTATATCAGAAGTAGGATTCCTTCTCTATGTCTTCCTAGGAGGGGAATCCATTTTCAGCTCATATTGTAATTAAGAAATTACTCCTTTTGGGGTGCCTGGGTGGCTCAGTCAGTTAGACATCCAACTCTTGATTTTGGCTCAGCTCATGATCTCATCGTTCATGAATTTGAGCCCCACATCAGGCTCTTTGCTGGCATTTTGGAGCTTGCTTGGGATACTCTCTCTCTCTCTCTCTCTCTCTGTCCCTCCCCTGCTTGCTCTCTATCTCTCTCTTTAAAAATAAATAAAAATAAAAGGAAGAGAAAAGAAAAGGAAAGAAAGAAAGAAAGAAAGAAAGAGAAAGAAAGAAAAAAAAATTACTCCTTTCTAGCAAAAGGAGATCATGGTACCCACCTCCTTTCTGTTCAGCTATAGAACAGTCATAGTTGAGGGGGAAAAAAATCCAAAATCAAACCAAACCAAACCAAACAACAAACAAGAAACAGAAATTAACCCCACAGAGCATGGAGAATTCAGCTAAAGAGAGAGCAAATGTATTAAGTAAATACCAGGGAGATACCATTTCCTAAGTCATTATTGATGATAAGAATTTAACAGAACATAATGAAGGGACATACCATCTTTAAAAACCTTGTTGATGAAGGGTTGATACTTGAATGAACCTTTAAAAGGTAATGTGAACAAAGGTTAAAAACTCTCTTCAAGAAGTAATGAATAATCTAATATGAGAAAGTGGCATCCTAGCATAGACTGATGTGAACTGAGAAGAGTACAATACATAGAACTACATTAATAAAACAAATGGATAAATGATTCAGAAGAGACCAAAGGAAATGTCAGTCTCTAATTTAAAGATCTCTTATTTAAAGTCTCATTAATTTAAAGATCTGCATCAATTCCAAATAAATAAATAAGAATTGAACACTGGTGTTCTGTTCATTTATTGATTGATGTTTAATCCATCCATACCATATTTTAGGGGATTGAACATCCATTATATACGGCTTTAGTTTAAGAGTACACATTCAATCAGTTTTGGTTATTTATTTGGTTATGTTTGTATGTATGTCTTCTTTAGTCTCATGTTACAGAACATCTCCACATATCATTACACATAGATAAGCATATCTAAGTGAAGATGAATATGACTGCATCAAGATTCTGAGGCCACGTAGGCAAAATGAAGATAAAATTTGTTACAAAAAAACTACTCTTGTATTTTTATCTGTATCGCCCACACAGTATATGGTTTGATTTTAACATGTGTTGAGAAGTTGTCCACCAACACTTAACATTATTCCCCACTAACATGTTACTTAAAAGTCCCTTTATTTGTCTTGAGGAGGAGTACAACAGAAAAGTTAGCAAACTATAGTCTGTTTTTATAAAGAAAGTTTGAAGACAGCCATACCCATTCATTTATATATTATCTACGGCTGCTTTCTAGCTACAACAGAGTTGAATAGTTGCAACAGAGCCATTAAGCTTGCAAAGGATAAGATATTTACCCACACTTTACAGGAAAACGTGTTAATGCCTGGCATAGCAAGAAGCAAATGCTCTTTGAGTCAGACAGCCTCAGAAGGAACTATGTGTTCCCAGTTCGGCTTCACGTTTTCTGCTGTTTTATGATTCCCGACATAAAACAACCTAACTTTCGCTTATATAGTAAGGTACTCTGTTTTTCGCATTGATCCAGAATTTTCCACCAGCCCTGAAACTAGGCCAACTCCTGGTATTTTTTTGGTGTAAGGCAAGAGAATAAATGGGGCTCATATACAACACATTTAAAGTTTTAAATCAAGGAAGAAGGATCATTAAAATAGTATGTCTTATCCTTCTGTTTTGATAAGCATACATTTATAATGAACTAGAAAGCCAAACTTGAACGTAGAATATTCAGACTTTTAAGAGTTTTTATACAAAAACATGGCAGTATGAAAGGGATACATTCTCAACCTCCATCCTGAAACTTCTCCATAACCTTCTCTTTATATTTTGTTTCTTCCTCCACGGCATAGGGCAGCATGCGGCGGACATTCGGCCCTCATGCCTAAGCTCAGTCCACAGCTCATCCAAGTGTCTCCTTTTGGCCCCTCCCCTCTGAAGGCCTGGTGCCATGTGTGACATGGTCAGTCCTTGAGAAAACAGACCCAGCAAAGAAGTCTCATAAATCTTACAAGCAGGCCTAGATCATTTTACCAGAAAATTCCCAGGTCCTAGTTGCCTAGAATTTGGTCAAGAAGAGGAGCATAGGCTCAGAATATGTTCTTCTCTTGGCCCCATATACTCCTTACTCTGTGGAGAGATGCATAATTAATGGAGAGCCCATGTAGATCCCTCGCAAAACCTTGCTATCAACACCACTAGCATCAGCATCCCTTTGGACAGTGGTTCCCAATTGGGGGGTGATTTTGTCCTCTAGGGAATATTTCGCAATATTGAAAGCATCTTAATTATCATGACTAGTCAGGGAAAGTCATGGGACTAGTTGGGTAGAGGCCAGGAATGCTGTTAAACATCCTACACTGCACAGGATATGTCTCCAAAACAATTACTTGGTCCAAAATATTAATGGTATTGAGACTGGAAAATCCTCACCTAAGATGTTATTAGAAATTAGACCCTAAGGCCCACCTCAGATGTACTGATCAGAATCTGAATTTTAACCATATCTATAAGTACATACGTTAAAGTTTGGGTGACACTGCCCTAAAGCCTGGGGCATAGTCGGAGGCTCATCTTACTCTAGGGAGGGGTGGCACTGTCTAGGACAGATGCTTTGTTTGTGCTCCCATCAGATTGTCTGATGTCAGTTTTGTTGTTATGATTTTCCTTCATTCCAACACCACTTTTCACTTGTTGGTTTATTCCTTTTATAACAGATTCAGAAAACCAGACATATCTTTTATTTTTATCTTTTCATATAGAGCATAGCATACTAAGTTCAATCTATAGGAAGAATTTTGAAGGACATTTGAAAGGTTACATCAGTAAAGCTCATAATTCCTAATCGGTGTCACAGGCTTTATAACATTAAGATTATCCTAGACTGAACTCTCCTAGTTGCCTTGAATCATATCCTGAATTTTATGAAATAGGGAAAAACATAGACAGACTACATCATAGCTTTTTTAGAGGATTTCATTATCTGAGCAGGGCACAGGAAGGCTTCCGGTACTGAATGTCTGGCCTCTTCTAACATGACTCATTTACCGATGATACCAATTTCACTTCTCAGACTAAAAAATGCTGGTGAATGAATAAAATGAAATCTCATTTTTCAGTTGAGCCTGAATACCTTAATTTATTGATAGAAAAACATGTTTGTGTTTAGCTTGATTCTTGTTTTACCCATGCATAGACAACCTAAGGAATTATTCCAGTTTGAAGGGCCAAAGCATTAGAGGTGTGTGCATCTTGTGCACAAGGAGAGGATTTCTAGAGGCAGGAGGACAGTGAGAGGGCCATATACAATGTTTTCAAGGGGACTTGTACATAACATTTTCTGGTCCCAAACATATTGTAAAGAAGGCAGGCCTTGCATTTACTGTTTAAACAGTATATATGTCCTTGTATATACCCTATTCTGTGAAATTCACCCATCCCTTAAGGAATACAATCATTTGGTACTTTCTTCCTGTTCCTAATTTCTGATTTTTATATTTACTCTAAGTAAAATTCCTACAAATATTCCTCGAGAATCCACAGTAATTCCAAGCACTATGTTGAATAAAGACAGAGAACAAACCAAAAAACAAACCAAAACAAAACATTCAACACTTCCATGACTGCCTGCCTGACAGTAAATCTCCTTTATGATTTTTTTTTAACATTTACAAAACACTCTCTTCCCATCTTCACTCTGGGAATCTTTAGTTTGGTATGAAAAAAACAAATTGTGTGTGTGTGTGTGTGTGTGTGTGTGTGTAATTTGCTTTGAATAAGTATATGAATGAAAGTTGGGGGGATAATACAAAAATTTCTGAGGTTTTGGTAGCCCTTGACATTGTCCAGTGTAGGAAGTCACCTGTTTTGCCTATTTATACAGACTGATTCTTCTGGCACCCTCAACAGTTCTTTTCTCAGTATAATTTTATCAGCTGTTCATCAAGACATTTTTTCAGACACAATGTGCATTCCATTAACCTTTGAAAGACTTATGATTCTCTTCTTTTCCAGCTATCCCCCATCCATGGAGCTATCTGTTTCAACTCTATTTCTAGCCCAAATCTTGACTTACGTGAAGAATGATTTAGTGACTCATCCATTGGTACTGCGTGACAGACCAGTATCCGAGCTGCCCTACCAAATGACTCTTGATGACATGCCAGCCTTGGAATTTGCCACAGGCCAGATCATTGAGCATTTTCTCATTTCCGAGGATTTTACTTTGCTCGCATTTTCCTATCACGTTTCTAGCAGGAAGTTCTGGTTACCAGTGACTATAACTAAGAACATGTTCTTTGCTGAGAGATACTGTCTCCTTCTACTTGACTTAACTAGGTAGCTCACAGCCCAAAATTGTCACTACCTTTTTCACGTAGATATGTCATACACATTGCATGATCTTGCTCCCTCCCACCCCCAGACGTCCAGTTTCTAAACAAGAATTTACTTTAGGAAGTGAAGTAATTTTATCACTCTAAAAGTACACATTAAAAAAAATGTTTATTTATTTTTGAGAGAAAGAGAGGCAAAGCACCAACATGGGAGGGGCAGAGAGAGAGGGAGATACAGAATCCAAAGCAGGTTCCAGGCTCCAGGTTCTGAGCTGTCAGCACCGAGCCTGACGTGGGGCTCAAACTCACAGAAGGCGAGATCATGACCTGAGCCAAAGTCAGACACTTAACAGACTGAGCCACCCAGGTGCCCCTAAAAATGCACATTTTTACAAAGTTCTTAAGGTAAAATGTACCTTTATTTCTATATTTTATTTTTCAGTTAAATCATTGATATATTTTGGCATAGGTTTGGCCATTAGACGTATGGTTATTGAAGGAACTTGAAAATTAACCATATAGTTGAGAGAAGGACAGAATTCATGTAGTAATTTCGATATGATTAAAACGTTTATAAAATGGCTTTTGTCCTTGTTCTAAGTGAACAGGATATGGCATAAAGCAATCCTTCAGAATTGTGTTCATATTAAGAATCCTGTTTCCAAGATGACTCACACCTAACTGAGTACATATTGCTATTTTTCATGCTGAGTGTGTTGCTCTTGTCTGTGTCATTCTTCCCTGTTCACATGTTTAAAGGAAGGGAGGGCAGCGTGAAAAGTGGTCTGTGGTTACCTTAAGGCCTTGTGGAAACCTAAAAATGCCAAAGGTATAGTATTTACATGATTGTAGAACATTGGGCTTAATTATTTTGTGAGTTTCTCTCAGCATATTTTAGGCTTAAAATTTTTTAAATGTGGCTGTTAGAGAAGCTGACAATATAGAATTAAGCCATATAGATCAAGCTATAAAGAAATAAAGTCTTAAACACACACATACACACACGCACAGCCCATATTGGGGCAGTATCTTTTTGAACAACATCAAGAGAATAGCAAATTCCAAAAGGGGGAAAAAACTATTATCTGTGGGAGAGCAGCTTAGCATTAAATTTTGCCAATTTCCTTTACCCATATAATTTTGAGTTCAGGTCTGCTAATCAGAAGTATGTACATTAGATTTGTAAAGCAGAAGGTAGACAAACTATGGGAATTATAGAGGCACACATATAAACAGATTGAGTAGGATTAGCAAAGTCTTCAATTTGTGTTTTAGAGGAAAAACCTAAGATCTACTCCTTCAACAACGAGAAACTATTGAAAGAAAAAACCCAGGAATACTGGGGAAAGTTGTGTATTGGAAAATTATTTTAAAAGACAATATTCTGGGGGTGCCTGCGTGGCTCAGTTGGTTAAGTGTCTGACTTCAGCTCAGGTCTTGATCTTGCAGTTCATGAGTTCAAGCCCCACGTTGGGCTCTGTGCTGACAGCTCAGAGCCGGGAATCTGCTTCAGATTCTGTGGCTCCCTCTTTCTCTGCCCCTCCCTTGCCTTCTCTCTCTCTCTCAAAAATAAACATTAGAAAAAAATCAATCTTTCAAAAAAAAAGACAATATTTTGGTGGAACTGATATTAGGATTCCAATCTATGCATATTAGGACTGACCACAGGAGAAACTAGAAGAAAGAGAGTAGAAGTCTTTACAGGAAAAAAAATTACCTCACTTAAAAAAGAGAAGGAAAATTAAAATAAAAATTAACTAAAATATTTTAGGACATATACATAAATAAGAAATATCTTTATATTTCAGTGATGAAAAAAATACCAAAAATTTTCAAAGGAGGAAAAAAAAATGTTTTCTAGAAGCATGCACACAAAAATAATTTGAGCTTTCTTTCTTTCTTTTTCTTCCTTTATTTTCTTTTTCTTCTCTTTATTTTTTTCTAATCCCTTTTTTTTTTACAAAGTCAAATAACAAAAGTAAGGAGAGAATTTGAGTGGGGCACTATGTACCAGGATCTTTATGTCCAATGAAGTTATTCATCATCTTGGAAAAGAATTAAAAACAATTTTTAACAATTTTTCCTATATGAAGTCTCATAAAAATATTTCACCCAGGTATGTTTCATGAATATTTCATTCATGTATGTTAAAAAAAGAAAACCTTGAGAATATTGAAAATTAATTAGAAAATAGAACTCAAGTCAGAAAAAATGTATAAAAGAGTAAGTTATCAAGGATGGTGGTGAGGGTATTTTTTAAATTATGGTTACGGAACTAAAAATAAAAAGTTTCTGAAAATATCTACATTGTCAACAACAGAGACAACAAAATAGCTGGGGTCTTGAAATCTGAGGGAAAATGAGAAGGAGGGTCTGGGTGTGCTGGGGTCAGCAAAGTGCTGAGAACATAGCAATGGGCAAGCAAATTCCATTAGTCTTACTTTTTTCACATTGTTGCTATTCTATCAAAAAGCAATAAAAATAGGGTACTGTGTATAGTTAATGCTGTCAGTGCCCACACTCATCTCCAGCCAGTTTCCAGCTGCTACTATCTATTTCCTTTGCATGGTGACTCTCACATGCTCTTAAAACATGCTCTCATGCTCATGGTGCAGATCAGAAGTTCCAAATGACTGAAGACACCAGGAGTAGCTTCAGCCAGTGGTTAGCAGGAGTTTGTGTATAAATACCCCAATTGTTTCCCCGCTTAGTTGGGATAACTTTGAGGCATGCCATCTACACTGGCTCCCAGAATTTTCCCAGTGGGTTTAAACTCCACTTTACCCACAAAGGTAATTGACTTAATAAGACACCTGTTACTGGCTCCCTTCTCTTCTGTCTCACACATCTCCATTCCACTACTGATACTCCTGTGGTCACCTCCCCAGATAAACCACTCGCATGAAGATCCAGGGCTCAGGTGTGCTCCTGGGGAAAATACAAGCTATGACACCACAGGTCATTTAACAAATTGTCAAGCAATACACTACTAAACGAATCTGGCAAGTAAAATGAAGGATCACATACATTTATAGTGGCAGTGTGAATTGATATGAAGCATCTAGAACTCAACTTGATTCTAAATATCAAGGCCATAAAATGCTTACGCACACACACTTTGATCCATTTAGTGCCACTGTGGGAAAACCAACATAAGGGAATAATAATATGACACATAGGAAAATAAAAATCATGCCTAATAATATTCATGAGCTATAGCATTTATAATAGTAAAATATTAGGAAAATGTTTCCAAATTCAACATATCATTGGCAAACATCAGAACAACTGTCAAATTAAAACGTTGCCTTATTTGAGAATTAAACTGTGGATTTTATCTTAAAGCCAGAAAGCTGCCTGTGATAAGGCATTAATTGAAAATCAAGATATAAAAATCTATCATAAAGTTGTTTATTTGCATTACCCAGAAATCCTACTACAGTTCCAAGGAAAATAACACTAAGACAACAATTTTATACCTGCCTCTTTTTCCTTTAAACCTGGCCCAGTATTTTTATTTCGCTGAGAAAAGGGAGATCATGGAAGTCACATGAATCAATACATTTACTTAAAATGGTACCCATACACCCTGTCCTGCTACAATGATGAAATAGCCTTTACTATAACCAGAACCAAAGATTCCTTTTGTCTACCAAATTGTCTCCCTGCTTTAGCCTACTCAAGGATTTTACTGTATTAGCTTCTTCTGCTTTTTTCTCCTTTTCTCTTTTTTTGGTAATTGTTTTCATTTATTATAAATGATCATTTATATCATTCTACACTCATCCCTATTAAAAGAAAACAAAGTAACAAAAAACTTCTCTTTTATACTCAACTGCTGGTAGAGCTGCTTATAGTCATAGACTCTTTTTCCTCCCCTTAGTCCAATTCAGATTTTCTTCCCTGTCACTCCATTGAAACCTGTCTCATCAAAGTCAAATAAAATTTTCAAATATCTGTCCTTATCACACTTGAAGTTATAACAGTTTCTAACACTATTGACAACTTTATTTTCAATCAGAATTATTGGGGCACTTCAGTGGTTCAGTTGGTTAAGTATCCAACTCTTGGTTTTGTCTCAGTTCATGATCCCAGGGTTGTGGGATTGAGCCCTGAGTCAGAAGCCTGCTTGAGATTGTCTCCCTCTACCCCTCTCCCCCGCTCTCTCTGTCTCTCTCTAAAAAAAATTAGTTAAATAAGTAAACAAGAATTATTAATTTGGCATGGGAAATATCTTATTTCCTACTCTACTAATGACTCTTCTTTATTCTACTCCCTGGCTCCTCCCCCTTTGTCAGCTCTCCAAAGTTTCATTTGCCGAGGGCACAGTTTGGGTCCACCAGGTTTTTTTTTTTTTTTTTACTACATCTACTGTATTCTAAGTGTAGATTCATTCAGACCCATGGTTGAAAACGGAGTTTAAACTGATGATTTCCCAACATGTAGTTCTGAGCTTCCAGACTCATCTCTAGCTGCTAAATTGATGTCTCTATTTGAATGCCTAATGGGTGGCTCAATCACTATGTAGCTGGACTAGAATCCCCTACCCACTTTGAATTAATCTTCTTTTGCCTGCAATAGCTCTTTCTGGTATCATCATGCATCCAATCCAAAAATCAAAGACTTTGGAGTTATCCTTATTTCCCTCTTTTTCTTAGTCCTCATCTCCAAATGGAAATTCTACCTCCAAAATTTTTTCTGAGTTCAACTGTCTCACTAAACATCCAGCACTGTTACTATAATCCTGTTTCTTGCCTGGACAATGGTAATAAACTTTGAATCAGTTTCTAGCTGAAGTGATTTCCTCTTCATGGTCCTTGCAAAACAGATAAAGTAATATCTTTAAGCGCATGAGCCAGATTACAGCACACAATTTCACTTAGAATTTTTTTAACTCTTTTTAATGACTGCAAACCCTACCTAACCTGGCCACAACTTATCTTTCTGACCTTATCTATCATTACTTTGTCATTCTCTAAGGCTTACATTCACTGACCTGTTTCTGCTATTAAAAAATGAAAGCATGACAGTCCAAAACCTCTTGGATGCAGCAAAGACAGTCGTAAGAGGGAAATATTTAATAATCCAGACCTTCCTAAAGAAGGAAGAAATGTCTCAGATGCACAACATAACCTTACATCTAAAGGAGCTGGGATAAAAACAGCAAATAAAGCTCAAAACCAGCAGAGGAAGGGAAATAACAAAGATTAGAACAGAAACCAGTGATATTAAAAAAACAAAAACAAACAAACAAAAAAAGAGTAGAATAGATCAATGAAACCAGGAGCTGGCTCTTTGAAAGAATTAACAAAACTGATAAACCCCTAGCTGGATCGATCAAAAAGAAAAAGGAAAGGACCCAAATAAATAAAATCATGAATGAAAGAGATCACAACCAACACTGCAGAAATACAAACCATAATAAAAGAATATTATGAGCAATTGTATGCCAACAAATTGGGCAATCTGGAAGAAATGAATAAATTCCTTGAAATATATAAGTTATATATATGTGTGTGTGTGTGTGTGTGTGTATACATATATATATATATATATATATATATATATATATGTATAACAGGAACAGGAAGAAAATAGAAATAGGAAGAAATAGAAAATTTGAACAAACCCATAACCAGTAAAGAAATTGAATCTGTAATCGAAAACCTCCCAACAAACAAGAGTCCATGGCTGGATGGCTTTCCTAGGGAATTCTACCAAACATTTAAAGAAGAGTTAATACCTATTCTTTTAAAACTGTTCCAAAAAAATAGAAATGGAAGGAAAACTTCCAAATTCATTCTATGATGCCAGAATTACCTTGATGCCAAAATCTGACAAAGACCCCACTGCAGAGGAGAACTACAGACCAATTTCCCTGATGAACATGGTTGCAAAAATTCTGAACAAGATACTAGCCAACTGAATCCAACAATATATTAAAAGAATTATACACCATGATCAAGTGGGATTTATTCCTGGCCTACAGGGCTGGTTCAGTTATCACAAATCAATGTGACACATCACACTAATAAAAGAAAGGCTAAGAACCACATGATCCCCTCAATAGATGCAGAAAAATCATTCGACAAAATACAGCATCTTTTCTCGATAAAAATCTTCAAGAAAATAGGGACAGAAGGAACATACCTCAAGATTATAAAGTCCATATATGAAAGACCCACAGCTAATATCATCCTTAATGGGGACAAACTGAGAGCTTTCCCCCTAAGGTCAGGAACATGACAGGGATATCCACTCTCACCACTATTGTTCAACATAGTGTTGGAAGTCCTAGCCTCAGCAATCAGACAGCAAAAAGAAATAGAGGGCATACAAATTGGCAAGGAAGAAGTCAAATTTTCACTCTTCACAGATGACATGATACTCTATGTGGAAAACTAGAAAAGCTCTACCAAAAAACTGCTAGAACCGAAACATGAGTTTGACGGAGTTGCAGGAATCAGTTGTACAGAAATCAGTTGCATTTCTATATACAAATAAGGAAGTAGAAGAAAGAGAAATCAAGGAACTGATCCCATTTACAACTGCACCAAAAACCTTAATATACTTAGGAATAAATCTAACCAAAGACGTGAAAAATATATATGCTGAAAGCTATAGAAAGCTTATGAAAGAAATTGAAGCAGACACAAAGAAATAGGAAAACATTCCATGCTCATGAATTGGAAGAACAAATATTGTTAAAATGTTTATACTATCCAAGAAATCTACACATTCAATGCAATCTCTATCAAAATAACACCCAGCATTCTTCACATAGCTACAACAAACAATTCTAAAATTTGTATGGATCCAGAAACGACCACGAACAGCCAAAATAATGTTGAAAAAGAACACGTAAGCTGGAGGCATCACAACTCTGGACTTCAAGCTGCATTACAAAGCTGTAATCATCAAGACAGTATGGTACTGACACAAAAACAGACACATAGATCAATGGAACAAAATAGAGAATTCAGAAATGGACCCACAAACGTATGGCCAACTGATCTTCAACAAAGCAGGAAAGAATATCCAATGGAAAAAAGGCGGTCTCTTCAGCAAACGGTATTAGGAAAACTGGACAGTGACATGCAGAGGAATGAATCTGGAGCACTTTCTTACACCATACCCAAAAATAAACTAAAAATGGATGAAAGATCTAAATGTAAGACAGAAAACCATCAAAATGCTAGAGGGGAAAGCAGGGAACAATTTCTTTGGCCTCAGCCACAGCGACTTCTTCCAAGACATGTCTGCAACGGTGAGGGAAAAAAAGCAAAAGTGAGCTATTAGGACCTCATCAAGATAAAAAGCTTTTGCTCAGGGAAAGAAACAGTCAACAAAACTAAAAGGCAACTGACAGAATGGGAGAAAATATTTGCAAATGACGTATTGGATGAAGGGTTAGTATCCAAAATATATAAAGAACTTATCAGACTCAACACCCAAAAATCAAGTAATCCGGTGAAAATATGAGCAAAAGACATTAACAGACACTTTTCCAAAGAAAACATCCAGATGGCCAACAGACATGTGAAAAAATGCTCAACATCACTCATCATCAAGGAAATACAAATCAATCCACAATGAGATACTACCTCACGCCTGTTAGAATGGTTCGAATTAACAATTCAGGAAACAACAGATGTTGGCAAGGATGCAGAGAAAGGGGAGCCATGTTGCACTGCTGGTGGGAATGCAAACTGGTACAGCCACTCTGGAAAACAGTATGGAGGTTCCTCAAAAACTTAAAAATAGAGCTACCCTATGAACCAATAATTGCACTACAAAAATGCTCTTTTGAAGGGACACATGCACCCCAATGTTTATAGCAGCCCTATGAACAATAGCCAAATTATGGAAAGAACTCAAATGTCTATCAATCGATGAATGGATAAAGATGTGGTACATATAAACAATTACTTGGTGATCAAAAATAATGAAATCTTGCCATTTGCAATAATATGGTTGGAACTAGAGTATATTATGTTAAGTGAAACAACTCAGAGAAAGACAAATAGCATATGGTTTCACTCATATGTGGAATTTAACAGATGAACATAGGGGAAGGGGATGAAAAACAAGATAAAAACAGAGAGGGAGACAAACCTTAAGAGACTCTCACATACAGAGAACAAACTGAGGGTTGCTGGAGGGGAGGTTGGTGGGTGGATGGGCTAAATGGGTGATGGGCATTAAGGAGAACACTTGTTCGGATGAGCACCGGGTGGTATATGTAAGTGATGGATCACTAAATTCTACTCCTGAAACCGTTATTACACTATATGTTAACTAACTTGGATTTAAATTTTAAAAAAGTATTAAGTCTGGCTCATCTCTGTGTTAGGACTAGTGTACATGCTATTCTCACTATTTGGATTCTTCACCACAGATATTTTATATGGCTGGTGCCATTCTAATATTCAGATCTCTAGTAAAGTATCATCCCTCTAGGGAATTGTATGGACCATTCTCTCTGTTATGTAATTTTCTATCCCATGTTGGAGAAAAGTAGCTAAAACCAAGATATCTTCCTAACAAGAAAACCTCTCTGCTACAGAAGAGAAAGAACACAATTTTATTGTTAAATAAGCTTTAAAACAGAATCTGATGCACATCACAGGCCATCTCCTGACAGATTTCAAGGTCGGGAAAAAAGTTCATACTTATATATATTCAAGCAGATACAACCCATCGCATGTGTGTTCTCACGACAAACAATAACTAGTTATCAAATACAAGGACTTGACAGCACCATTTGTCATACATGGTTCCTCTTAAATTCACCTGGTACTTGAGATGATCACTATCTGTATTACACAATTGGCTTTATTCATATGAAAAATAAGCCTCTCATATCTTTATGATGAGATATCTTTGCAACTTGAAGCACGGTGCCCACTGAAGGCTTCTACAATCCCACAGAAACTAGGAGATAGAAGGCACTAAATTTTTTGATGATTATATTTTAAAGAGTAATTCCCAGATCCTTGAGAAATACACTTCTGGGTCTTAAAGCTGTCAAGAGGCTTATTTAATTTTAAAAAGATTTGCATATATTTCACAAAGACAGAAAATAACTTAAAATTATTGATTTTCTAAAGTAAATTACTAGTTTTCTAAGGCTAAAAAAAGTGTAGGGGTTATCTTTTATTCTCAACTGGGAGAATTAATTTTGCTTTCTATCAACCCCATACTCATTATCACTATATTTGCACAACACTGATCAACATATTAAAATTTATTTGTAGACCTGTCTTCTTGGGGTATTCTCTTTTCTTTCTTTTAGAATTTAGCTTTAATAAAAACAGAAAGTTTTTCTTTCAACTTTATAATTGTATTCTGACTGCCTATAACAATGTCTGGACCATAACACATGCACAAGTATTTATAGAACTAACAAATAGTATTATCATTTAATAATATTTATTATTTAATAATAGTATTATATAGTATTAAGCAAGAAAAATACTATGCACAAAGAATATACTGGGAAAAATACAGCAAAAAGTGTTTTTTTAAATGGCTTTTGAGAACTACTATGAAATTGTTTTTAAGTTTCATTTACATATTCCAGTGTTCTCTTTTTAATAGACTTTAATTTTTAGAGCAGACTTTTAATTTAGAGCAAAAACTTAGTGGAAAATACAATGCTTCCATTATTCCTTCTTCACCCCACCACTCTTCTCCTCTGCCCCCCCCCACACACACAATCAATATCCTGAACCAGAGGTACATTTGTTACTACTGATGAACTCACATTTCACACCACTATCACCCAAATTTTATACTTTACATTAGGCTTCATTTTTTGTCTTTGATGTACATTCTATGGATTTTGACAAATGTATAATGACATGTAGCCATTATATATATAAGCATAAAGAATATTTTTACTGCCCTAAAAATCTTCTTTGGCCTTTATTAAAGGTATTAAGGTGGGATATATGGGTGGACTTATTTAGCCCTATGTATTTATCCCTATATACTTATTTTACCTATATAAAGGTATCAAGAGGGATAAAAAAATATATAGGTGGACCTATTTATCCCTCTATCTACCTTAATCCCTGGCAGCCACTGATCTTTTTATTATCTTCAATTTTGTCTTTCCCAGAATATCATATAGTTGCAATCTTAAAGTATGTAGCCTTCTCAGATTGGCTTCTTTTACTTAGTAATATGCATTTAAGTTTCCTCATGTCTCCTCATGGCCTGATAATCCATTTCTTTTGTAGTGCTGAATAGCATTCTATTGTCTGGATGTACCATAGTTTATCCATTCACCTACTGAAGGACATCTTGGTTGTTTCAAAAGAATAAAGCCATTAGGAATAAAGCTGCTGTAAACATCTGCGTGTAGATTTCTGTTCTTGGACATGTTTTAAACTCATGTGGGCAAATACCAAGGAGTGTGATTGCTGAATCATATGAAAGCATAGGGTGAGTTTTATAAGAAACTGCCAAACTGTTCCAAAGTGGTTATACCATTCTGCAGTCCCGCCAGCAGTGAGTTCATCTTGTTCCACATCCTTGTCAGCATTTGGCATTATCAGTGTTTTGGACCTTGGCCATTCTAATAGGTGTGTAGAGAAGAGTCCACTGTTTCTCAAAATAAATTGGAACATTTATTTTACATGGAAAAAATTAACAATAATTGGATCATTGACTTAGAAGAGGTAAAGACAGGAACTAAATCCAAATCCTCTATAAAGGATCCATTATATCAACTTATCTTAGCATATCTGTTGATATTCCTTTTATTTTTAATTTTTGTCATTGTTTTGAGACAGTTTCAACCTTGAGCATGACTGGCTGGGTGTGTAATTTGAGCATTGTTGGACAAGTTTTGTTCATGTCTATATTTTTTCAGTCATAAGATTATGGTGGTCTATCCCAAGACTCCGTTCAAATAGTTCACATTTAAAATACCCCAATCTGTGGATTTGGTTGACTCAATACTACTTTAAAAAGTGTTTTCAGAAGTTTGACTATATTTTTGTTTCTGAAAAATCTGATTTTATCTCTTTTAGAAGCTCACAATTTGTTTTTTTAATAGTTTTGAAGAGAAATAGGAGGAAGTATTAACTAATACCTCTGGGTGTTTATTGAATTAACATGAAACATTATAAAATCAGAAATTATTTCAAATCCATGGCATTTATCCTATCTGGATAGGATATATCTGGATATCTTGTCTCCCTGCCTCATTTGATTGTGTACCAGAGGATATGAGCCTTTAGTTTTCATTTACTAAAGTCCACAAACTTCATTTTAACCTACCCCTATGTATAGTAGCAGCAAATATTATATTGATCAAGTCTTAATGGTAAACACACATAGAGTAAACTGTGCAAAAATTAAACTGTTTACCCAAAGCAGACATTTTTCTCTTCCATTTGTTAATCCAGCTCACTCACTTGGAGATTACTCTCAATACCATATACTTTTTCATGGCTCCAGTAAGGACCTAAAATACTCTCTCATATATATAAGGTACACAATTTGGGCTCTTCAAAAGCAAGAAACACTTTTTAGTCATAGAAAATTTCAAATGGTCAGAATTTTCTGGAAATGATATAGATGTCACTCCTTAAAGAGATGTTTATGGTAAGGGAAACATTAGATGAGATGACCACTCATGCCCTTTTAAAGTTTAAATTATAGAATTCAATCATTTTGTAAGACCAGGATCCTAGAATTATGCCACAGAAAAAGGGGATTATCTGAGTTAATTTGGAGTCTATTACCACAAAGAACGGTTGTATCTATGAAAAACAAAAGTTCAATGGTAGTGTGTTGAATTGTGTGTCCCCAAAAGGACATGTCATCTCCAAATCCTAACCCCTGGTTCCTGTGAGTGTGACATTATTTGGAAATAAGGTCTTTGCAGATTTAAGTAAAGCATCTTGAAATAAGATCACGCAGGATTTAGAGCAGGCCTCAGATCCAATGACTGTTGTCCTTATAAAAGAGAGGAGAGAGATTTGACACATGGAATAGGCATGGGAAAGTTTCTCCCTCAGAGCTTCCAGAAGGAGCCAGCCATGTCCATACTTTGATTTCAGACCTCTGGCCTCCAAAACTGTGAGGGAATAAATTCATGCAGTTTAATTCACCAGGTCGGTTGTAATTTGTTACCAAAGACCTAGAAAACTAATAGAACCTCTTAAATTGACTTTAAAAATATGGAAATTTATTAACTCACACAAATAGAGAAATTACTGTCTTTGGAACTGAGCACTCTAATTCTATTTCTCTGCAATTCTTTGGGCTTTGCTTCTACCTTTAGTGTTTCATTAAAAAAATTTTTTTTAATGTTTATTTACTTTTGAGATAGAGAGAGAGAGAGACAGAGTGCGAGTAGTGGAGGAGCAGAGAGAGAGACACACACAGAATCCGACGCAGGCTTCAGGTTCTGAGCTGTCAGCACAGAGCCCGATGCAAGGCTCTAACTCACGGATAGCGAGACCATGACCTGAGTCGATGTCAGATGCTTAACCAGCTGAGCCACCCAGGTGCCCTAGTGTTTCATCTTTAGTCCAAATGTGAAATGGTTGCGACAGTCCAAAACTCATATGCAATCAATAATTTCTGGAGAAAATGAGGGAGGGATAAGAAACTTACTTCAGATTGCTTTCAAATTCCAGGAATAACCTTTTCAAAAGACTCAGAAATACTTCACTCAAAATTTATTTGTCCAAGTTAGGTCATATGTGTATTTTTTAATCAATAGAAATGAGGTTATCTTTAGACCTTTCATGTCCTCTCATGGTGATGGAGCTGAATTCAGATTCTCTTGCACTACAAGAGTTGCATAAGAAGGGTTAGATACCTAAACAAAGTGAATTTCTGTCAGAAAGGAGAAAGGGATCACAGATGTTGGGCAAATAGTTTTACCTATAAGATAACATGAACAATATAATGTTCTTACCTCATAGACACACCCACTAAGCAGCTTGCCTTTATAATAAATAAAATATCTTGACTTCCCTAATAAAAGTTCGCTAGTAAACTTTTAAGGTTACACTTCCCCTAACATTTGGAATTTTAAAAACTTTTGTTCTATAATGACATTTCTAGTTAAATTTGGTGATGGGAGGAAAAACGTAGAAAATAGTATTGCCTTTTTGGATTAAAGGGAGGATATATTGCCTGTCATGACATATTCAGAAGCATGATACCTCTAAACCCTTTGTCTTTCTGTCTCCTACCCTCTTAACGTCTCATCTTTCCCCAAAATATCAATAGTCCGGATGACATGGTCTAACCTACGTGGAATAAATTAACTGACTTTCCTACTGCTGTTGAGTTGAATATATCATATGTTTGGTAGATTAAACATTTTCAAATAAGTAGAGGGATAGTTTAGACAAAGAGAACTATTTAATAATGAGAAATTATATGAACAAAGCTCTAGGCTAGACATATTCATGTTCAACACATTCCCCTAGGGATTTATTCCAATGGAACTGAAGAAACAAGGACGAATTTATATTTCCAGTGTTACACAGTTAGTGAGAAACCAAGATTGACTTCGAATCTTGTTTTGATCCCTAAGCCCATGCTCTCTCCAAAAGAAACTCTAACTAAAATTATTACTGCAGAGGAGTCACTAATAAATTAGTTTTGTATCATTCTTCACTGGTAGGCAAAGAATTGTACGTAATTCCCAAACATCTATGTGTAAAACAAACTGTTTTAGTTCAAGTTCCCATAGGCAAAACTCAAAGTGAGCATTCATATTCAAGTGACTTTGTAGGAAGAACCCCTGAGATAGACTGGTGAAAGAAGAAACAGGACAAAGAAGGGGAGGAAGCCAAACAAGGCTATGATTCATGGCAAAGCACTGTGGAAAGCCATTTCTGCTGATTTCACTGGAAAATTCTGGAGTAGAAGATTTTCCAAGTTCTGAGGCCAGAGACCTGAGTCCCAGACCCTAACTTGTCAATCTTTGCATCATTGGCTAAGGTCTGCACCCAAAGGATGTAAACTCTATGCTTGCAGAGAAAAGTGGCTCTAGTAGTCTGTGGGCCACACTTAGGAAAAGAGTCACAGGTGTAAACCTTAATAAGGACTCAGGGAAAGGCTCCAGAAATACAAAAGGGATCCAAGGAGATCTGGATATAGTACTTCCGTTGTCAGTTATATCAATCTCGTAAAAAGGAGTGATATATGCATAGAATAACCAAATCTGGAACTGTCCACAAAACTTGATTTAAAATAAACACTGTAGATGTGTTGCTTCTTAAATTATTGAATACCTCATAGGTATACCAATTCTAGATTGATAATCTGTTATAAAGAAAAAGCAACTAAATGTTTCTTCCCTTAGCGCGAGGGTAAGAGGTATATCCATTTGGGTGAAGAATAATGTCCTGAGTGTCATTAAAATTAGATTGATTAAAACTTGTTTCTTTACCTGCCAAGGCCTAGTTGGAGAATTGTTGTTGAGGGATAATTAACAAGATAAACAGACTGGGAGCCTTGTTTATGATATACAGTTTCTTTAGTTTATATCCTATACAATTGGCTGGGTTGTTGAAAATTGATAATGGGAATTCATATAGCTTTCTATATTCATGATTTGGCTTTCAAGTCATTCTGGAAGTAATGCCCCATGATGTGCTATTGTAAACATCAGCTGATATACAAGGATTGATGCCACACATTTACTTGGAGTATTTTTTTTAGCCATGTATTAGCTTCAAATTGAAAAAGAAAACCACATAAAGTTCCTTAATAAATGTAGTGTGAGCTTGATTGAAACATATTGCTAATATTATTAAGTGCCCCAGAGAGTAACTGAAATATCATATTATTGGTATTCACACTTCCATTTTTGTTGCACAGAGCTTATAAAACACTTACAAACACATTACTTTATGCAAAACATAATGCTCTTTCTGGAACTCTGGTTTTTATGGACTTTTATGGCTGAACAATTGATATTTACCTATTGAGATTGGTTTAGAAGACCCTAAAGCAACACGGCAGAAGATAAACTATGACTATTTGCCTATAATATGAGAACAGCAAAATAGCTAAAGGCCTCTTTAAATATTCCTGGTATTAACCCAGCACGGCTGTTTAAAAGTTCAACATTTTACATTCACACTCAGCAGCCCACTTTCTCCTCCAGGCCTCTTTGGTAAAAAGGGCCCTGAGAGATCTTCTGAAGGGATTATGTCTTCTGTTGTGACCAAATACATTGACACACTACTTTCTCTTCTTATCTGAGACTCTCTTTCTGAGTGTTACAGGTACTACCTGCATTCACAGGTGCTAACTGGTGTTTAGTAGTCTCTGATGAGCTGACATGGACCTAGTATAAAGAAGGGTGGTTTTTGTTTCTTTTTTGTTTCTTTTCTTTTTTTCTTTTTCTTTTTCTTTCTTTTCTTTTTTCTTTTTCCTTTCCTTTTCTTCCCTTTTCTTTTCTTTTCTTTTCTCTTCTTTTCTTTTCTTTTCTCTTCTTTTCTTTTCTTTTCTCTTCTTTTCTTTTCAGAGCACAAGCTAGGTAGAGGCAGAGGGAGAGAGAAAGAATTCTATGCCCAGAGCCCAGCATGGAGCCTGACACAGAGCTTGATCCCACTTCCCTGGGATCATGACCTGAGCTGAAATCAAGAGCCAATTTCAATCTACTGAGCCACCCAGGTGGCCCATCTGTAAAGAAGATTTTAAAGCAGGGATGAAACTAAAGATGTTTCTCTCTGTGAATATGTAGGAAAACAGGTTTTTTTCCCTAAGTTACTATAATATGAAAGGCTTTGTCATAAAGGGTTATGCTCTGTGATTCAAAAAAGTATAATTACTATATCTGAACACCTAGGAGAAGATATGTCAAAATTTAAGAAGGTAGAGACAGAGTAAAAGGCCATTCTTTCATGGTCAGAGAAAAATAACATGTGGCTGAAAAATAAAATTGACCTTACAAAGGTGCATTTAGGAGCAAATTAGGGTTACTAATAAATAAACGAGACAGTAACAAAGCCCAAGGTAGTTTGGATGTCGTTAGGGACCAGGTAGCATATGACTCTGACTGTGTAAAGGGACTGACCTCACATAGGCAGAAGAGGCAGGAAGGCATTTTTGGAAGCCATTGTGATGTTAAGAAAAGTGAAGTGGTAAAATTGGCTTCTGAGAGCAATGACTAGACAGGCCTGGTATAAGGAAATGAACACTCATGGAGAAGCAGTGATGAGAACAAAGCTGTGAAGGCAGTGGGCTGTATCTCTGAGGGCCTCCGGCCATGTTGAAGATTTGATCCCGCAGGCAGCGGAATCCATTAAATATAAATATGTCTGAGTGGAGAGGTGACAGTTGCAGGCTTTGCTCCATGTCGTGCCAGAATAGATACTATCAGTTACCACAGATTCTATTCTCTTTCCTATCCAAATGGAGGCTTGATGGGAGAATCCCTATTGTGGGCAGAGAGGGAGAAGACAGTGGAATGGAAGGCTCTCTGAGTAGTCAGAGCTCCCAAAGGCTGCACAGCTTGTGCTATTCCGTACATAAAAGGGAATAATTAGGCCCAGTGGGTGTCACATCATAACATGCACTTTATGACTGGGTCTGCACAATGCCAGGCAACTGGTGAGCCTTGTTTTATTGTTGTAACCACTCATTTTAGTTCAGTGCAGGCGAAGCCTGGGGCTAATGCTTCTAATGCAGCTGAGGGCATTCTTGTGGTGGAATTTTCCATGTTAACTTTCAGAATTCTGCGAAGCGAGGGGTTTTTATTTAATGTCTTCACATTCTAAGCACGTGGAACAGCAACTGTATTGGCAAGGACCTTCTTTTAGATGAGTGAGAAGGCAAAAATGAATGGGCCATTTAACCCACAACATTAACCTTGTTTTCAGAACCTGGAATGATTTGTCTAGGTCAATAGCATGCATTCAAATGATTGGAAATGCTATGTGAGGAAAGTAAACCAATACTGTGTAGTGGGGGCAGATGGACTTTGAAGACAGAAAGACGTGGGTTTATTTTGCTTTCTCAGTACTCATCAGCTGTGAGACCTATGCAGTCACTTTCTGTGACCTTCACTTTACAGACATTATTTTTTTTTTTCAACGTTTTTTATTTATTTTTTTGGGACAGAGAGAGACATAGCATGAACGGGGGAGGGGCAGAGAGAGAGGGAGACACAGAATCGGAAACAGGCTCCAGGCTCCGAGCCATCAGTCCAGAGCCTGACGCGGGGCTCGAACTCACGGACCGCGAGATCGTGACCTGGCTGAAGTCGGACGCTTAACCGACTGCGCCACCCAGGCGCCCCACAGACATTATTTTTTATTAGAGAATTGATTAAATATTTTCCAGTGAATTCATATCAAATAAAACAATACAGTCATTAAAAATAATAATATGGGTGTGTATTTCCCAACATAGAATCATGGAGATTTTTTTTTTCTACAGCATAGAGAAGACTGAAACATGGCCACAATGCCACATGTATATACCAGTATATGAACTTTATAGTACCATGCTTTTATGCTTTTTACGCTTTTACACAGAAGTGTAAATTATTCCTATTTTCTTATGATGAGGTTATGGATGATTTTTATGTGATTCTTTTAATGCCAAATACATGTGTGTTTTTAACATAAAATAAAGCTTTTAAGCAAAAATGCAAAAAAAAAGAAAAGAAAAAGAAAAGAAAAGAAAAAGAAAAGAAAAGAAAAAGAAAAGAAAAGAAAAGAAAAGAAAAGAAAAGAAAAAAGAAAAGAAGGCATGGAACAAACTATTTTCTTCAGCCTATGGCATTACACCTCCTGGGGCACCAGTGACACCCAATTATCACTGAAGTTGCACAAAGTTACCAATGTTACCAGCACTTTCAACTTTGCTGCCTGCCAGGCTAGCAGCCAGAAGTCTGGAAGGCTTGCGTCTCCAACACAGAAGCAGATCCTGGGAAATGTATGTTGTATTAGCCACATCATCATCACAGCAAGCAGGTATTGTTAGCCTTATAATATGATAACAGAATTAGACTCACAGCCACGAGGTGGCATGAACAAAATTATACAATTGGACCCTAAGCCAATCTCAAAGCCCCTGCTTTTTCCACAACAAGGGTTGCTTTACTGTCATCCAGTTTAGAATCAACAAGGAAGAAGTAAGAATACGCTTTGCTTAGGTGATCATATAGGTATAATCCTGAAGAGTGAGTGTTGTTTATATGTTTCAAAATACCACTGTCTCCGAATGTCATCAGTATATCTTTTTTTTTCTTTTAGGTAGGGAAAATCATCGAGGCAGGGAAAAGTATAGCGCTGAGTAGGAGTTTCTTTACAGTTAAAGTTAGAAGCTTGCAAAATGAAGGAAATAGCCTCTAAATGCTATGTATTTCCCTGTCACACCCATATTTGAAAGCAGAGGTTAAAATAGAGTGGCTTGGGCCCCTGGGTGGCTCAGTTGACTGGTTAAACATCTGACTCTTGATTTCGGCTCAGGTCATGATGTCACGGTTCTTGAGATCGAGCCCTGCATCTGTCAGCACAGAGCCTGCCCTGGATTCTCTCTCTCTGCCTCTCTCAATCAAAAATAAATAAATAAACTTAAAAAAAATTAAACAGGTTTAAAAAAATAGGTAGTTTGGCTCAGTTATACTAGAGATGCATTAAGAATTTAAAAAACTAAGAGTCCAACACATAAGTGAAAGTATTGAGATAGCAAAGAAGAAAACATAAAATATCTGCACTTATGTGATGACCTGGCCCTTTTGGGGTTGCACAGAACACATGGGTGAGATCCTCAAATAGCCTCATGTGCTGAAGCTGTGCACCAATAACTTGAACTGAACAAGCCTTATGCTCTGAGATTTTGTGCATGTTCTGCATTTCATTCTCACGGAAACCCTGGGTACTAATTTTAGTGATTCTAATTTTAAAGATGAAGTTACAGAGGGTTCTGGAAGTTAAATAATCATTCCAGTGTTTTCACATAATATCCAACTCTAAAGTTAATATTCTTTCCAGTGAGCCATGTTTTCGTACCCCATCAGATCTGATCTGCTTATTATGGGTAGAAACCATATGTGAGAGCTACCGCTTTTGAATATGGCTCTATAACAGTACATAAAATACTGGGCACCTTCAACTTTTAGTTTAACAAAAGTAAACTCTGTATTGTTGCTTTGTTTTGTTTGATTTTTGTGTTTCGGCTGGCATAAGTGAGACAGACCACCAGATACTCTGCTAGTCCATCTTGGTTTGGAGTCATTTTCCTTAATGAACGACATCAGTAGGAACTTAATGCTTTGAGACATCACATAGTATGATGCCGTGTTAGCTCTTCATTACATTTATAATTTTTATTGTGGATATCAAAGCATGGGTCCTAGTTCTGTAGTGAAGATGCTGTAGGGATCCTTAAAGTAAAGTCTCATGTGAGCAGGATTTAATATTATGGCTATATCTAGCATTTTATTACTGGTTTTATATGGTAATTTTCTCTTTTTAACTTGAAAAAGTGAGGTAGGAAGAAGATTGTGATGGAGAGAGAGAAAGGCCTTTTCCCTTTGCCTTCCAACTACAGGAGCACTGTTAATTTGTAATGGTAGCCCTGGGGAAGGTGGTGGTTGACTGGTAATGGAAGTGGAAAAAGATGAGGGCCCCAGAAAATCCTTTATTCCTCGCAAGCTGTCCATGAGCAAAGATATCTGAGAATTTGCCCCTAGTACCATGAACTAATGATTGTAATTGGTAGAACATAGAAAGATGATTCCCTATGATAAGAACGTTCATCTAACCCGCATACAAAGTTAAGCAACTAGCTGCAATAATGACAACAAACAAAAAACAGCAACAGCAGCAATAACAAACATAAAAAAAATAATAATAAAAAAAACCACCCACATCTTTGTTGAATGGAAATTAATAGAGGAGCAATGAAAAGAGATCAGAAGTCTATGATCATGCTCAGAGACAATTGTCCCGATGTGTCTTAATGTGTATTTTTAGGCCCAATTTAGCTCTCAGCTAAGACTGAAAAATTATGGACTTTTCTAATGCGTAACTACATTACCATTTTCTGATCCTGGCACTGGATATTTCTGGATACGTGGCTGATTAAGAACCAGCCAAATACTGTGAAGCTCACTGGGTTTGCCATTTACTTCTAAATGTATCAGTTTTCTAGTAATGTTGCCTTTCATAGGTAAATGGCTCTTCCATCAAAGAGCACATTTGCATACCTTTCAAATCTCATCACCCTAAAGTAATCATCACTTGATCATAAAATACCTTCCCAAGCACTGAATGACATTGAATAATTTGTCAGACAAAATGTATGGGAAATAAGCAAAGGTATGCTGTGTGTCTAAAAGACTCCCTTTGAGGAGAATATTTTGGCTTCCAGTAGATTTCCCTATAATCTGTCCTTTAAAGAAGTATTTGCGGCTTCTGGCTGATACAATTTAAATATTCTGTAGCTTTGTGTATGCGTTCCTTTATTTGCATGCGTGATACCACTTTCCAAAAATGTTCCAAATATGATACAAGGACTTAACACTGTTTCAAGGCTAGAGTTTCCTTTTATTTTGCATTTATCCTTCTGTCCAAGGTTAAAGAAAAGTTTGCAATTTTGGGCGTATCTAGAATATGTAACTACTTGTCTGTCAAGGGAATACTGAAAAATAAATAAATAAATAAAGTTTAAAAGACCTCACAGATCTTTTTAAGGAAGTAAGAGTGAAGTAATACCAGTCTGATGGTAAGATGAAAATACCTTATTCTGTGTGTCATAAACACTTGTGGGGGTGGGGGGAGACCAATTCAGGTTTGAATTCTGTATGCAAATTCTGTATATTTCATTTGTAATGAATAATAATGAATAATAAATAATAGCCCTATCATTTTGAATAATATATTGAATACTTTTAGTTTGTCTTCCCATATGTAGCATAGGGAATATAGTAACTATTTTTCAGAGCACCTCAGTGGCTCAGTCTGTTAAGTGTCCAACTTTGGCGCAGGTCATGATCTCGTGGTCTGTGACTTCAAGCCCCGCATCAGGCTTTGTGCTGACAGATCAGAGCCTGGAGCTTGCTTCAGATTCTGTGTCTCCCTCTCTCTCTCTTTCCCTACCCTGCTTGTGCTCTGTCTCTCTCTCTCAAAACAAACAAACAAACAAACAAGCAAACATTACAGTAACTATTTCCCAGGTCTTTAGATGTGTTGTACAATATATGGCACAAAGAAGATACTTAATCTAGGTTCGTTTGTTCTCCTTGTAAGTCAATGACTAGAAAAAGTGAAGATTTTTTTTAATATATTAGAATAAAAGCATAATTATATGATACTAAATTGCATAATATACTCTTATTGGTGGATAGTGATTCTCAATCTAATTATTAATTCTATTGGTTCTTCCAATTATAGGTTTGTGTGTTTTTGATTTCTAAAGGCACTATCATCTTGGCATGACATTGCCTGGAATACTGTGTTCAAGTACCTTTCTGGAAGTATGACAGAGTTTGCTAGCTGTTTTCCCATAGCTGTTTCCTTTTCGTTGTAAGTGCAGAGATAATTTACGTTTTCCAAACACCACCGTAGTGTTTGTTTAGCAGGAGAGAATGTGCACAGCCAGAACTACCCCCCAGTCTCTTACGTGTGATCTCCTCTCTTCTTTCCGTGTATGCTGGCTGGGTTAAAGATAATCGCAGTGGTGATCTTTGAAGCCTTCTATAGAGTATGGTGGAAACATAGAAGTAATGAGGTATAATAACCAGCATTGAAGATGACCCCCAGTAATGTTCACATGTCGCTGATCCAACCTTTGTGTAGTCCTTTCCCAAATTGAAACAGGGCTGATCTGTGTGACAAATAGAATGCTGCAGAAGTGATAGGTGACTTTTAAAACTAGGTCATAAAAAGCATTGCAGCTCCCACTTGCATTTCTTGATTTGCTTCTTCTGCCATGGGTACACCCAGGCAGCCCTGCAGAAAAGCCCATGTGGAGAGAAATTGAAGTACCTGCCAGGAGCCAGCATGAATTTGCCAGCTATGTCAATGAGTCCCTTGGAAGCTATTGCAAGCTTTCATCCTTAATCAAGCCTCTAGATGGCTGCAACTTTGGCAAATATCTGACTCTTTATGAGAAATTCTTAGCCAGAACTGTCCGACCAAGCTGCTCCCAAATTTCTGACACACATAAATGATAAGATACAACAATAAAGGTGTTGTGGTTAAGCCACTGTAACTTATGGGTAATTTAAACTTAAGAGTATGTTGTTATTCATCAATAGATAATATATATGGTGACCTGAATCATAGGCTGAAGGAGAGTCTCTCAGTCAGAAATAGTTGCATTGCATTCAGTTGAATAAAGATAGATTTCCATTATATAAGCCACTAACATTTGTTTTAGCACTTTGGGTTAGCTTAACTAATATAGCTAATGTCCAGAGTTCCATAACCTCTGAATTTTGGGCTTATCAACATTTTGGACTAAACAATTCTTTGCTGTGGGAGGGTGTCTTATACACTGCAGGATATTTAGCATGATACTTGATTTCTGCCCATTAGATGAAACCCCTTTCCCCCAAGTTGTGACGATAAAAAACATCAAGGGTATTGTCAAATATCCCCTGGGATAGAAAATCACCCACAGTTGAAAATCACTGAGCTAGAGAAATGTTAACATTCCTTTGAGTTCTAAGCTAGTGTGATCCTGATAAAGTCACATAAACTTAACTTCCTCCTTTATAAAATCAAAGTTGATTAGCCAAGTCAAGTTTAATTCTGAAACTGAACAAGTCTTGTTTAAAGGTCTTTTCTCCTTTCTACGATGTCAGCATCATAAGATCACTTAGGAATACCATAGGATGTAATTTTTTTTTAAAGAAACAATTGTCCTAGCTCATGCAATAAAACAAGAGAGAGGACAAAAGGCATATGGGCTGGGAAGGTATAAATAAAACTGTCTTTGTTCATTGATGATACGATTAGCAATGTGGAGAATCTGAAAAATTGGTAAAAAAAAATTGCCGTAATTAATAAGGAATTATAGCAAAGTTGAAGGATAAAAGGTTAATATACAAAAGTCTACAGCTTTCTTATATACCAGCAATTAATAAGTGGAATTTTAACTGAAAAAACTCAATAGCATTTATGTGGGATATTCCAAAAGTGAAATAATAAGGTATATATTTAACAAAATAAGTACAAGATCTTATGAGGAAAACTACAAAACTCTGATGAATAAAATCAAAGGACCAAATAAATGGAGAAATATTTTATGCTCATGTATAGGAAGACTCAATATTGTCAAGAAATCAGTTCTTCTCATTTAGATCTATAGATTCAATGTAATCCAAACCAGAATCCCTGTGAGTTATCTTGTTTCTTAGAATCAAGGGATGGAGTCTAAAATTCATATGGAAAGGCAGAAGACTTACAATAGCCACCAAAATTCTAAATGAAAAGAACAAAGCTGGAAGATTTAAACTACCCCAATTCAAGTCTTACTATAAAGCTATAATAATCAAGACAGTACAGTATTGGTCAAAGAATAAGCAAATAGATAAATGGAGCAGAAAAGAGAGCATAGAAATAGACCCACATTAATATAGTCAACTGATCTTTGACCAAAGAAAAAAAAAAGAATCCAGACACAGACTTTCCACACCTCACAAAAATCAACTCAAAATGGATCATAGACCTAAGTGTAAAATGCGAAACTCTAAAACTCCTAGAAGATAATTTAGAAGAAAAACTAAAAGACCTTAGGTTGGCAATGATTTTTTAGGTAAAACATAAAAGGCATGATTTATAAAGATAGAATTAATATGCTGGGTTTCATTAAAATTAAAGATTTCTGCTCTGTGAAAGATACTGACAAAGGAGTAGAAGACAAGACATCGACTGGGAGAAAATATTTACAAAAGACATAGCTGATAAAGGACTATATCCAAAACACACAACGAACTCTTAAAACTCAGCAAGAAGAAAGCAAATAACTCAATTCAACTACGAGCCAAAGACCTCAAGGATACTTCATCAAAGAAGATATACAGATGGCAGACAAGCATATGAAAAGATGCTTCACATAATATGTCATCAGAGAAATGCAAATTAAAAGAAGATAGCACTACAAACCTGTTGGAATGGCCCAAATCTGGAACACCTATAACATCAAAGGCTTGTGAGGATTTATAGCAACAGGAACTCTCCTGCATTGCTGGTGGGAATGCAAACTGCCACAGTCACTATAGAAGACAGTTTGGCTGTTTCTTACAAAACTAAACGTACTCCTACCAGGCAATCCAGCAATCACACTTCTTGGTATCTACCGGCAGAGTTGAAAACTTATGTTCACACATATGTTTTACATCACCTTTATTCACAGTTACCCACACTTGGGAAAAATCAAGATTTCCTTCAGTTAGGTGAATGGATAAATAAAGTGTGGTACATCCAGACAATGGAATACTCATTTCTTTTCAACACTGCTCAGTGCTCCAAAGAAATGAGCTCTAAGCCATGAAAAGACAGAGAGAAAAATTAAACTTATATTACTAAGTGAAAGAAGCCCATCTACTTTGGGCTATATTTGGTATGCTTTCAACTACATTACAATCTGGAAAAGGAAGAACTGTGGACATTAAAAAGATCAGTGGTTGCCAAGAGTTAAGAGGAAACTCGAATAGGCAGAGCACAGAAAAATGTCAAGTCAGTGAAGCTAGTATATATAATGCTATAATAGTGGATACATGTCATTATACATTTGCCAAAACCCATAGAATATACAATTCCAGGATTGCACCTTAATGTAAACTAGGAACTTTGGATAAAAATAAAGTGTGGATGTAAGTCCATAGGTGGCAACAAATGACAAAGGTCCCAGGCCCTCTTTTATTTTCTACCTTTGCATCCTTTTCTTTCTTTTTGGTCTCTGACTTCCTCACCCGGATAAGCTGATTAAGTGCAGGTTTTGCAAACACAGTTCTAAGAAAATATCTTTCTCATGGTTATGGGAACTCTGAGCAAGGAGCATGAATACAGGAATGGCCCACAGCCATATGTTTTTGTTAAAATAAAAACCAGATTAAACTGAAACTGTAGGACAAGTATGTAATTTCTCCTATCACATACAAATCTTGACTCCGCTTTATGGGGAGGTACCTGCTTTTCCAGTGCTTCCTAATTTGCATGAGTTGAAAGGAGGCTTTCTTCTCAGAATCCCCTAATTTCTTTTAATATCTAACCTCATGCATTGAAAAAAAAAAAAACAGAAACCATTCTAATGCTACCATAATGATGCCACAGCTTAAAAGTCACATTCTATTTTTTAAAATAAAATATGACAATAATATAATGTTTATGCCACCCACAAACTAGGCTCAATAAATGATTCCAATTTCATTTCCCATCTTTCTATAAATGAACAAACCCACAACACTAGTTAACATAAATTAAAAAAAAAATGTTTAGGCTTTCCTTTTAATTAAAAAAAAAAATGTTTAGGCCAGCAGCTTGAAAATTGGTAGTTGTGTTATAACCACAGGGCTTACATCCATCATATTTCTCCCACCTATTCACTAAGAAACTTTAGTCTCCCACATTTTTCAATCAACATAAAACATTCCCATGGCATCAACCTCATATCATTTCATAAGCCTAACTAGTTCTGGGCTCATACTTTGCTGAGGAATCAAGGAACAATATTTACTAGAACAAATGTTCTTCGTGCATAGAGCAACTGATTTACTGTTGGAAGTAGACATCCATCCACATTCTATCTCAGAAAGAGTAGGAGAAAAGAATATAAATTCGAAGGAATCAGCAGAAAGTACATGAGAGCCCAGAATCTTGGCAAGAGAGGCAGGAGATGGGTTGGAGAATAAATTTTCACATAGCACAAATTTGAGAATCTTTGAGTCACTCTCTTCTGCTTTCTCTAATTTTATTTCTGAAAGAATGGAGACTATGTGGGAAGTAAAACCTT
This sequence comes from Panthera uncia, assembly GCF_023721935.1. Lineage (NCBI taxonomy): Eukaryota > Metazoa > Chordata > Mammalia > Carnivora > Felidae > Panthera > Panthera uncia. The sequence continues at coordinate 21,738,075 of NC_064808.1, read as the reverse complement.
GGCATCAAGAATAACTTATGAATCCCTCAGGGTACTATAGAAAAATTGACATTACAGCTATATTTGAAGTAAAAAGAAAATTAGGAAATGAATCACCTTGTATGATTATAGTGTATTCTGACAAATTTTCTCTTTTTTAGCTTTCTTCTGCATCATCACTTATTTTGATATCTATATCACATTTTTGCTGTAAGGTGCCCTACAAAAGAGCAAGGTGATTCAGGAATGAGAGATAAGATCACATAGCTGACTCTTTGAGGGACTTTAGAATTGGTAGTTTCATAAAAACTAGCTGGATAAGACCAATTAAGATCAAAAATACATTTGATATAAATGGTCAGTTTGAAGTACCATATGATCCAGTCGTAGTGTTCTTAGGTATATCTCCAGCTGATTTGAAAACATATGTCCTTATAAAACCTTGCACATGACTATTTAAAACAGCTGCTTTATTAATAATCTTCCCAAACTGGAAACAACTAATATGCCCTTTAATGCACTAATGAATATACAAACTATAGTACACCCAAACATTTTTAAGCAATAAAAATAGAGAAGAGGAAAAATGTGTGTAACTTTACAGTCGTGAACTCTGGCAAACATTACCTCTTTCAGATGATCAAGGTCAGTATCAAAAGTGCTAAATCATGTTGAAAGCATGTAACTCTGATATGGTGTGATAAATATGGCATTTCACCTCTGTAGTCTTTCTACCAAAAACTCCACAACTTTAATATAGTCAGGAGAACAACATCAGACAAATTGCTTATTGAAAGGCATTCTAGAAAATACCTGAGTACTCCTTAAAACCGCCAAGGTCATCAAAAACAAGAAAAGTCTGAGAAACTGTCACAACCAAGAGGAGCCTTAGGAGACATGACAGCTGAATGTAATGTGTTCCTATCTTTGTGATTACTCATTAAAACTATTTGAACCTTGTGGCAAAATCACCTTTGTATCAAATCCATTTATTCTTTGTGTTTTGTTTTACTTCTTTTTTTAATTTTGGCAGCCTTGCCACATCTACTTTACTCTCTTTCTCTCTCTTTAATTCCATTATGCTTAACACATACTGCTGTATTACTTTCAAGTGCACAATATAGTGATTCAACAATTCTATATGTTGCTCAGTGCTCAAGATTCTCTGTTTCTTAAATTCCACGTATGCGTGAAATAATTTGGTATTCGTCTTTCTCTGACTTCTCTCACGTAGCATTGTACCCTCTAGATCCATTTACGTTGTTGCAAATGGCAAGACTTCATTATGTTTTATGACTAATATTCCATTGTGTGGACATATGCACCACATCTTTTTTATCCATCCATCTATTGATGGACGCTTGGGTTGCTTCCATAATTTGGCTACAGTAAATACTGCAATAAACATAGGGCTGCATATATCTGTTCAAATTAGTGTCCTGTATGCTCTTGGTAAACACCCAATCATGTGGAAGTTCTGTTTTTAATTTTTTGAGGAATCACCACATTCTTTCCCACAGTGGTTGCACCACTTTGCATTCCCAACAGTAGGGAAGGTGGGTTCCTTTTTCTCCATGTGCTTACTTGTTTCTTCTGTTTTTGATTTTAGCCATTCTGGCAGGTATGAGATGATATCTCATTGTGGTTTTGATTTGCATTTCCCCTAATGCAAATATGGTTTTTTTAATTTTTTTTTTAACGTTTATTTATTTTCAAGACAGAGAGAGACAGAGCATGAACAGGGGAGGAGCAGAGAGAGAGGGAGACACAGAATCTGAAACAGGCTCCAGGCTCTGAGCTGTCAGCACAGAGACCGACGCTGGGCTCGAACTCACGGACCGTGAGATCATGACCTGAGCCGAAGTTGGATGCTTAACCGACCAAGCCACCCAGGCACCCCAAATCTGTTTATTCTTACGATCACAGACGCAAAACAATTTGATGATTTTTGGCAATATTACCCATTTGTCCAAAATATTCTGATGTTATTTTTGTGTATCCTTTGTGATAGATTCAACCACAGGCACCTTTTTTTTTTGTTTTTTTTAAACCTCTCTTTCCATGACCTTCTCTATTACTTTCCATTAAAAGGATGAAGGATAAATTGTAGGCCACTGAGATTTTGTTAGGAAGCAATGGTTAGCTGACACACCCTGTAAAAAAATCTATATATAAATAATTCAATATTATCCACTTTCCAACTTAAAAAGCTAATACTCTTTTCAGGGTTTTAGACTTGGAAAACACTGTCAAGGGTACGGGTTGTGGATTTGTAGTGACAGCCTCTATTCACAGGCTTTACATAAAACCTATGGTATTTTTTAGAAGGGCACTGCATCTTATTATGTGAAATAAATCATCTTTAAAAAAGTAAATAAGAGCTCATATGTCCACTTGTACCTTCTGTTATGCAGATTAAAAAAAAAACAAGTTTACAACCAAATAAGCCAAATTTTATAAAATATTTTTTTCATTTTGTGGGGAATCAAATGTTTATTATAGCCTTTCTGAAAGAAGTGGTATGCATTTCTATTTAGATTTCAAGTCAAAACATCCTTCTTTTTCTTTGCTTACCAATAATTTAAACTGCACTTAGCATGCAATCACTAGGTTGTTGTTTTATAAACTACATCATCATTTTGCTATACACTAAAATGCATAATTTTGGAAAATTACTGATTTAAATTTAATGAGAGAATAAAATATCATTCCTCTTTTCTCTTATTTTAACTAGCCCGTTTATATCTAATGATTTTCCAACATCTTTGTTTATATATTACCATATTTTCAGATTACAAATTGGCAAAAACCATTTTAGACCATCATTTTCAAATTTAATTTCTTTATTTGTTTGTATTTTTTAGCATTTGCTTTTTTATTTATTTTTTTTTTATTTTTAAAATAAACCACAGGCACCTTTTTGAGACAGAGAGAGACAGAGCATGAACGGGGGAGGGGCAGAGAGAGAGGGAGACACAGAATCCGAAGCAGGCTCCAGGCTCTGAGCCATCAGCCCAGAGCCTGATGCGGGGCTAGAACTCACCGACCGTGAGATCGTGACCTGAGCTGAAGTCGGAGGCCCAACCGACCGAGCCACCCAGGCGCCCCAGCATTTGCTTTTTTAAAGGGATATTTTACTCCCCCTGAGACACCAAAATTTGCTGTGATCATGCTTTGTACCATGCTTGGTGATAAACAGTGTTTATACTGCTAGATAAAAAATAATGTCTGTTTTTGACCTTATCATTTGAACTTTAGAAAGTATCTAATTAGCTGAGAACCCTTTCCTTTCTTCTGAAATAAAGGGGCAGTGTTTCATGTAACCTTTAGAGTCCTTATAGAATAAAATCATTAATAATCAATGTCCACATTTTAAATCATCACTTAAAAACTAGGGATGAAAAAGGTAAGAGCAAAAGCAGCGGAGACATTATGAGAATATGGAACAGAAATGGTTGATCAATAATTTAACTCTGTGGCTTAAATCTGTTTTATATATATGTGTAAAGACATATGCCATATATATATTTGTAAAAAATAGCCTCATTAGTTAATTTCTTGGAAACCTACTCTGATGGGGTAAATGTGTGGAGTGAGGAGAGGATCATAAAAACTGCTATTATGTGATGGAAAAGGGGAAAATATTGGATTTTCTCCAACTACCATCTGCTGTCAGTTTCAGCTTCATCTATAAAACATATTTAAACAGCTAGGCGATGTGAAGGTTATATGTAACTTTTCTGTTTGCAAACAGCGTTCAGGGAAGACTGAGGTAGAGGCATTTAAAATGTAGTGATTCCAAAGTGTTCAAGAGAAATAATGGAACAATTGTAGAGAAAACCAGGCTTATTAACCTCTGTGTATGTCAGTTATTTATCCATAAAGTGGGGTGATGAAAATGGCAGTCTTTTAGTATTTCTTGGAGGCTTAAATGAGTTAAAATATGGGAAGGGCTTAGAAGAGCTCTTGTCAGGTAGTAAGTACATTACTATGTGTTGTCCTACTCTGTAGGGTAGCTTCACTCTCTAAGGAAGACAAACATGAAGTTCACTCTTGAGAGAAAAGCTAAAACCATACAATTTCCCCTGTAACTCAGAGTATTCTCTGCCTCAGTGGTAAATGTGAAGAAGTTAATACTACTCTACAGTGTAGAATACATATATCTACCTAAGCTATAAATGCCACCTTGCAATTACGTGAACAGTATTATAGTCTTATATACATCTTTCACAAATCTGGACTTGTTCTCCACAAAATTTGAAATCTTTTATATTTCTATGTAGCTGTAGTTTGCCGCATAAACATTGCCCATACATCTAGCCTTTTGCATTTCAAAACACTTAAAATGAACTCCTTTTCTAATTCTAAATAATAGTGATATAATATATAATTCTATATTATAGTTATATCCCAAAAGAGTAGAATGACAAAAATAATGAATGAAGATGTATTAGACAACTCATCACAATTCAAATTTAAGCCGAAGGACGTGTAAGAGACAATTTACTGGAGGCATTTTTTATAAGTTGTGTATCATTATAATATAAATAATGTTCTGGTCACCCAAAATTAACTCTCCATATTAGCTAAACATTGTATATATATTTTTTAAAGTGTAAGAATATTTAAGTCTACTTTATATCAAACAAGAATTATTAATTTTAAAATAATTTTCCCTTCTTCCTATCAAATCTTGAGTAAGTCCGTTACCTCCTCAAGCATCTCTTTACCTAGAAATTAAAGTTCTGTACAAGTTTAACGCTTTCTAGCTATGGGCTTCTTAGGTTTTATATACTCGTCATTTAAATTCACTATGTTAAGGTGTCAAAGTAAATAAATGAGAAGTAGATATTCACCTATATGCACAATCTTGGCATGCTTACTACTAATTGCTTGATTGGATTTCAAGTACACAAATAAAATTATTTTAACTTTGTAGCATTTTGGTGGAATGAGACATTTAATAATTACCTTTCCCTGAAGAAGAGCATTATTTTACTCATCTATTTACCTTCCTATTCCTGTACAAAGACATGGTTTTACTAGTCCGTAAAGCTGTTGTTTCATAATATAGATGATTGCATAATATACTGTTGTTACAATAAATTGAGAGCTAATAAGTATTAGAATAGATATCTGTTATTTGTTCAGAGTAAGGAAACCTTTTTTTTTTTTAATCTCGGCTGCTATCTGCATCATCATGTGGATTTCTGTGTTAAATTGATTGAGCCACGAATGAGCACTTCCCTCAGCCTTCAGAATTGCAGATTATTAGATCTGAGGTTCAGAAATAATTGCTTTCAGAGAGGGAATTTAGTTTGTCATCTATTCAATTCCATATTTTTATGACAGCCTATTTACTTTGGTTTAGAATCAAGATATCCTTATTACCTCCACCGTCACTGTTTGTCACTTAATGTGTCTGGCTGGGGATAAGGACTACCAAGAATGCAATAAAAAAGAAGAAAGCCTAAACCTCTGAGTTTATTGACCTACTCACTTTTCATAGATGAATGAGACAAGATCAAGTTCAGAAAATATGTGCAGTGAAGAGAGGACTGGGAAAATAAAGAGAAAAAAAAGATATTTCATTAGATTTTCAGAGACCATCATCTATGTAGAAGGAACAACAGAAAAAAAGATGTTTTGCCAATGGCATTTTGTGCACAGACAGTGAGGAAGGAACACCAATGCCACTCTGAAGCCTGGGGTATCATTTCTCAGGTAATGCTCCATGGATATGAGGGGACATTGCTTAGTACCCTCTGGCTTCAATGATGGGAATTATTTCTTAAGAAACGTGCGTCATTGATGACAAACTTGAACGTCATTGGCTTCGATCCAGTATTATTGCTCTACTCATTGTTCCCTGAATCTGCCAAGGTCTCTGGCCTCATATATCCATGCTTGGCATCTAAGTTGCATCAACTCACAAGAAGCAATTAAGAAATTGATCCAGCTACCCCAAGCCCCAAACAGATGAATTGTGTGTCAGACAAAGCAAATCACTTATTTACACTGACAAATAAACTTGTGTGATGAGTTAGAAAGAAGTGTCACTTACATAAACACACATTCTATCTGTGGCAGGAAAGCCTACTTTGAAGCAAATAGTAACAGAAACTTGGATTACAAGCAAGAGAGCTGGATGTATAGTTAGAACCAATGGTTGATATTAATCAAGAGTAAAATCAAATTGTTACCACCTGATATACCCTTGTTTCACCAATGATTCACTTGTTTTACCAAGCAACTTAGAATTAGGTGCCAGTACATCCTAAGTTGCCCATGAGAGTCCTGCTGTATATTTGTTTTCCTATAAAACATTCACTCTCAAATCTTTCCCAGTTTGGATGCTTAAAGTTTCATCTTTGTAGAGCTTTGTCAGTAATGTAATAAATGATACTCCTTATAATTATTTTTGTTTATATGGATGAGGGGATCCAAGCAAGCCTCTCATTTTTTTTTCCAAAAGTGTCAGGATTATTGTCAAATATTTTGAGTTTTTCTGCATTAGTAGTTTTTTTTAGTCCTTTATCTTCTATAAAGAGAGAGACTGATGGGTCTCAGAAAGACACTAAATTTTAATCTACAACATGGAGATGACCTATGTTATTATTCTTTGCTTGAGACTCATACCTTATAACCTCTAACATCATAGGTATTTCATACATGAATATTGGCTGGTCAATTAAATCTTAAACATCCATCTGTTGACCATTTATGTCTCTATGGAAGGTGTTTCTTGTGAAATTTTCTTCTCCATCTACATTCTTAAGCTTGTCTTCTCAGTGTTATTTCTGCCTCTCTGTGTGCAAAAATATTTTCCCTAAGTATTTAGTCAGTAATTCCAATGTCTTGGGAACACCTCTTATTGTATATCTCATCGATATCTAAACTCAATATGCTCATATCAAATTATTTGATTTATATGAAGGACTTTCTCCATTACTTTTGAAAAATGTAAAAAATTACACAAGCTGGTTGTAGGGGTTTCCCTAAATGTATTGCAACAACAACAACAACAAAAAAACCTACAAAACAAAACAAAATAAAACTCAAGAAGCAGGGAAAGAAAGTAGGACTAATTAAATCAAGTAGAGTTGATATATTTGCATGAAATAGTTGGGGAGGCATAGGAGAAGAGGTAGTTTGCAGTGAAAGCTACCATGTTGTACTAATCTCACTGGGGTGGGGAGAAATTATGAGCTGTGGAACAAAAAAATATATAAAGAAGTGAAAACAAAACACACTAAAATAGGTAATTTAAGAAAATTAAGAGATTTGAATAAGTTTGAGAGTGTTCCACAGCCCACAGAAAAGGAGCAAAGAACAGTTTACTAGATCTGTTGCATAAAATGATCAGACATCTAAGATAAAGAAAAATATTTTGTGCACCTGGATAAAATAATTACATTATTTTATATAAAAATGGTAGATTGCCCATGAAGGACTTACAATAATTAATGTGTATGCACCAAATTTTATAGGCCAGTGTTTATATGTTAAAAAATAAACTATAACAATATAAAGAAAATAGAAACATAATATCTATCATATGATTTAATTAACCTCTTTCAGGTCATGATTGATCAAATGGACCAAAAATAAATATATAGGAGACCTAGGAAAATGATGGTTTCCTATAAACAGACTATATCATTTTTTAAGTATGCATGTGTTATTTATAAAAATCAATTCCATATATTAAGCAAGAAATAAAACTTTAAAACATTTCCAAAACAATACCCATAAATATTTAGTGTCACTATTTAGTAAACTAAAAGCTAATAATAGAAAACTCCCCCAATATAGGTCCATGTAATTTTACACAACACTACCCAACCTTTAAAACATAGATAATTCTAAATATGTCCATTGCATAGTATAAAAAAATAATAAAAGAAACACAAAGAAACTTTTCAAAATAGTTACATTTAAGGTTTTAATTCATGCAAAACCTGTCATGAAGATCATACACACAGGGAAAATAAATAGAATTAAAGAAACACACCTATGGATAATAATGCAAAAGGCTAAAATAAATATTAAGAAACATAATTCAGTATGACAGTGAAGAAAAACAGATTGCCTTGTGAAATTAATTACAGAAATGTGAAGATGGTTCAATGTAAATAAGTCCTTTAATATAGTTTATTGTTATTGTTATATGTCAAAAGCAAAAAATCATCTTAGAGAAAATTATGGTCATTTGCAGTAATATTCATATGACATTTGTTAAATTTAATTAATTATAATCAAGAATATTATACTGAAATGAAAACATATTGTTACAAGTTCTTAATAAATTAAGGATTAACTATTTACATATACCCATCATCAGACTTGATACTGTTTCCATGGAAACAATATAAATAGATTATTTATTTTATCCTATACCTAAACAGATTTCAACAGGAAAAGTTTTAAATATTTTATAAAGCTGCTAAGAATGAGTCAAATTTTGTACTGACATTAGGAAATTACTCAGAATATTGAGCAAATAGAGAGAGATGCAGAACCACTTATGCACGATGTTCCCAATCACACATTTCAAAAAGCACTCAGTAGATATACTTAAGAATGATATTTGTAAACTTTGATATGTAGACTATTTCTGGACATATTCAAAGATTCAAGGTCACTGGTTTTTGAGGAGTAAGGGTAGGCACGGGACCTGAAACTAACCTTTTCTTTATACATCTTATCTCATGAAATTTTACCATGAGCACATGTTGCTTTATGTTACGTTATTCTTTATTTTTTCGTATGTGTAGGATAAACAAGTGGAAGAGAACTGTGAAAACGTAAAATGGCACAAGCTCTTATTTGAGTTTTTTCGTACAGTAAACATAGTCTCTGCTTCCAATATATACCAAGTTATCACAAAAACCACTCAGCTGAAGGTGGTACTTTCCAGAGTAATACAGAAAATGCATACCACATACATGCATACATACATTTCATCTTCCGTCCCTTAGCCAGTTTACCAGTATGTATTATCGTTCAAGTATATGTGGTGAAATTCTCCTGAATTTGCATTTTCTCTTCATGAGACTATTTAAAACATTACTCCAAATTTAAAGGACCTGATTACAAAAGTCCAAGAATACACCCAAATTGGAACACAAGAATTACATTTAGAAATGCTTGAGACAGCAGGGTTTTTGAAATAAATGAGAGAATATATTATCAGAAGAACAGAAACTGGAAAAAAAAAGTTTACTTTGAGTGCCATCAGATGCATAGCTGGTAAGAGAAATTAGAGTTTAATGTGTCATCATTGCCATGTCGTGAGTAGGATGGAAAAGTGCTTTCTGTGTACTAGGACGACTGAAAGACTGAAACACTTGGAACAACACTTGGTAGCATCAGGGGTCATTAACAGCAAAAGCAGCTTCATTGTAAAAGGGGGAAATGAGTGGAACGAACACAGCAGGACTCCTTTTTTTCTTTCAGTTTTCCTCCTTTGTATACAAAAAGTAGAAAATCACATACACCTTAAAAATAGTGAAAAAGAAAGAAAAATCACAACGATCTCCAAACACCTGTTTCTTTGATGTAACATTTTGTCCTGAGAATGATGACGTTCTGTTTCTAATCTCTTCCTTGACACTCAAAAGCTCTAAGGACATTATCATACTGAATCCCACAAAGGAAACCTCAGGTCTTTTTGCAAGTAAAGTGCTATATTTGTGAGGTATTTCTGTAGTAAAATTTTAATGTACATAAAACTAAGGTAGTAGCTCCCTTCCTCCCTCCATCCCTCCCTTCCTTCCTTCTTTCCTTCCTTCTCATGAGATCTTTAGTTTTAAGAATTTGATCAGAAACCTTCTCCCCTCCCACAACCTCTGCTATTTTATCACATGAAAATCAATGTTACAAATAAATGTAAACCATTATAAGGGAAATGCCTATTATATGTTTAAAAACTAGTTTAAAAAAATAAAGTGTTATTAAATGCAGGTATGTTTATTTCCCCCCAATATTAAAAACACCTTGACTCCATTTCTACTATTGAAAAAAAGCCCACTTTAATTGGCAAACAAAACCCTTCACATCCTGGCCCCACATATATTTCTAGTATGCTCCTCATTTTTTCCCTACTTCCTATAAACAGAACTTTGTTGTGATTCCTTAACATGTTATGCTTTTTGCAAGCTGCTCCCTAGTCCTAGAATATCCTGATTCACTGTTTTCTGGCTGGCAAAGTCATGGTTATAGCTCAGGGCTCAGGGTCCACTTAAAATACCACTCCGTGCACCAAAAAAAAAAAAAAAAAAAAAAGTCTCAAGGAGTAATTACTATCCTCCTTTTGACTGTCATGTAGTAATTTAGTAATCTGTATACAGTTATGCAAAAGTACTTAACACAGTGTGTTGATTTCTTGCACTGTTGGGTTGTCTGCTTCAGTGCATGGAGAGGCAATGTTCTAACTCAAAGCATAAAGGTTTTGTGATTAAGGCAGACCTGTTCCAAATATTTATTAGCCACTTGCAGATTAGGTACCTTAGATCATTTAATCAACCATCTGTGAATTCTCTTTCTACCACTGTAAAATGATAATATAGTCAAATTCATGAGGTTGATATAAAGATTAAAAAACAATGTATGTAAAGTACTCAGGTTAGTGTTTAATTTTTCCAGTAAATTCTAGCTGTCTGATTATTTCCTTCTCGAGAAGAAGATACATGTTTTATTAATTTCTGCTCCTTGCCACAGAGTGAGTACATGATAAATATTGAATAAATACTGGCATGATGATATTTTGTTACAAGCCTGTTGCATTACTAGATGCTGGACACCAGAGACACCTGAATGTTTGCTGTTTGAACTCCTTTTATCCATTTGATTTTATGTTATGCTGAGTTGAGTTTCGTGATATCTCATACTGTGAATGAGGCAAGGTTTATGCCAAGATATACAATGTCAAAACACTGTTGCTCTCTTCAATTCCAATATTCCCCTAGCTTTTCTGACCTGAATTTAAAACAAACTGCAGAAAGGAAAATATCTAAAGAGCTCAGATACTCTGAATCCTTCTGCAAACAGCTTTTGTATCTTTCAATACCTGGAGTGAAGCAAAGTGAAAATGTTTTAGAAAATTGTATGCACTTTTCCAACACAATGGCGAAACTTTGGGTGGTGCCCGCATCATAGACTGTAAAGGTAGAAGCATAAAGTGGCCTCTCCATTTGACTAGCGCGTGTATATGGGTTAGAAAGCATATTTGGTACTACTAGTGATTTATAAGCTAAAATAACAAATAAGAAACAAATGCAAAAGATACAGTTAACTCAGTGAATTGCCGTCCTGAGAAGTAAGGCATATCAAAATTTCATTTGAACCCCCTCTTTATTCCTACTTTGAAAATCTTAATGTTGGATTCTTGCATTTTCTTTGCATTTCTGTTTTGTGTTGCTTTACCATAGAGGATTTTCCTCTCTTTAGGAAATTACTTAGTGACTTAAAGGTAAATAGAAACATCATTTTGCTGGCAATTTGTCAATAGTATTTTAAATTCTGAGATATGAATTATACATTTATGCATGTACATGTGTGTATGTGCGGTGTGCATGGTGTGTATATGTGAATATATATATACATATATATTCACACACACATATATACACATACACACCCCACATATACATAAAAATCTGTGTGTTTATATTGTATTATATATATATATGTATATATACATACACACATATATATGTATATATATATACATATATACATATATACATATATACACATGTATATTATTATTATATACATGTGTATATACACATGTATATACACATATATACATATATATGTGTGTACATATATATGTATATATATGTGTATATATACATACACACACATATATAGACACATATATATACATATATACACACACACACACACACACATATATATATATATATACACACATGTCTGGGGTGTCTGGGGTGTCTGGGTGGCTCAGTCGGTTGGGTGCCTGATTCTTAGTTTAGACTGAGGTCATGATCTCACAGTTCATGTGTTTGAGCCCCACATCAGGATCTGTGTTGACAGCGTGGAGCCTGCTTGGGATTCTGTCTCCCTCTCTCTCTGCCTCTCCCCTGTTTGGTCTCTATCTCTCACTCAAGAATAAATAAATAAACATCTTAAAATATTTTTAAAACGTCTTTCTGAGAATTTTACATTAACTACTGACTTTCATTTCTGTGTCACAGCTTATAATTTGTAGTAAAATACACATGAATATTCTGGTAAAATAGAAATGTGCTTAAGAAATACTGTGGTGAGACTATGGTCAACATGTTTCTCATTACTGTCTATTTGGTGCTGATGCATTGAAATATCTCTTGTAATTTTAGGGAAATAATTTAATTTAGTATCACCCCAATAATTATACATTTATGCACTTTGGGTAAATAACATGGCCAATACTTTAATTCTTGCCTAGTTTGGAGAATGCTTCCGTTTACCTTTGGCCATATTTACTGGTAAATATGCTTCCATTTTTGTTACACTTCAAGTGTTTGTCTTTCAAAGTCTGTGAAAGGAAAAAAATAAACAACAAAATATAACTGAAAGGATATGTGCACTCATTAAGTTTATGCCCCTTCTCCCCAACTCTTGGAGTCCTCTCCCTCTCCCCTTTTATCTTTACTTGTAGGCAAAGATAATGTAATGATTAATTGCATAGCCACTAGAGTCAGCCTGCCTGGGTTTGAATCTTACTTCTATCAATTTCTAACTTCATTCCTTAATATTGCTATTTAACCTGTAAGTAAGGATATTAATATCATTTACCACAAGAGAATATTTAGGGGCCTGGAGTTACATGTTCACTGAATTTAGAACAGACCTATCTCATTGCAGGTATGCAGTATGTATACATCTTACAGGACTGTTCACATTAGCCTTATTTTGCTTCTTTACAACCTGAGTTCCTTCTCTCATTTAAGAAAGGCCTAGCATAGGATACTTAGTGATTGTGTATAAGAGAACAATACATAAGCATAACTGAGACACAGGCTTCTTAACAGAGGAGATATAAAATAAACATAAGATAAACATAATACTGCACAATAAACATTCAACCAGCTTTGAAAATTGGGAACATTGCCTAACTGTATTAGGGGGAAAAGAAAAATCTCATTATGACAAAGCAAATCTCTGCTAAATATTTAAATATAAAAAAATGCAAACATAAAAGAACTAGAAAATACAGAAAGAGATGGAGATATTTAATTAAATTGTGGTGAAATCTTTTCCAAACATACATGAAAAGTTCAAAGCATTTGCAAGCTTGACTATATTAAATATAAATCATCTGATTATAAAATTAATTACAAAGATAAAAGGCCAAAACTGGAGGCAGAGGCAAGCATACACAGAAAAGGTTTTCCATATATGAAAGCTCTTTTTTAAAAAAAGAAGCTGAAAATCCCAATAGATAAATAGACACAAATAAATTAGTCTGTTATAAAAGAAGATATACAAAAACCAGTAAGCCAGTGAAAGCATTTCCAACATCATCAAAAATCAAAGAAATGCCAATTAAATCTCTGAGAATTAAATCTCTGAGATAATATTTTTTCACATAAAACCGGCAAAGCTTTTCTTTTATGCAAAGTTTTTGTTTTTAATCTAGTTTTAGCAATAATATGGATGGGCCCATGGGCACATATGAAAGAATATCCTATTTTTAAGAATCTAGACAGGTAAAAATTTGGGGAGAGTAATTTAGCAACATATCAGTAAATTGAGAAATGTATATCCTTTCAAATGAACAAATTTCTTTCTGGGAATTTATTACAAGAAACTAATTAGAGATATGTACACAGTGGTGGCTGCAAGCTTGTTCATCATAGCACTGTTGATAATAAAAGTTAGGCATGACAAATATCCAACAATGGATAAATAGTTCAATAAATAAATCTTTTTATGAGTCCATTAAAATAATGATGTAGGTAGGATATTATTGGCATGTGAAAATGTCCACAAAAGGTAGAAAGTATGTTGTAAACAGGGATATACAGAGTGCTTCTAAGTTAGTGAAAGTAAAAAAGCATACACATAGAAATGGATTAGTAGAAACTGCATATAACAAGTAGTAGATAGGTTGGAAATATTTGTTTAGTTTTGATTGAAATTCTTTATTTTCCATTTTCCCTTGAAAGGACATTTATCATTTTGAAATCAGAATTTTCAAAAGTCTATGTTTGTCATGTTAGACCTAAAAGTGGTAGGCAACTGAACACATGGGAAAACATGTTGGTATGTAAGCCAGGAACACCTGAGTGTTAATAATAATTCTGCCACTTATTAGCATTGAGACACCGAATATTAACTTAACGTATGTGAACTTCAATTATAAAATTCACCCAAAATTTTCAACGGCCTTGCATAAAATATATCTGCTGGTTCACTCCTCCCTTCTTTTATTTACACAATATATTAATTACCTCTGCAATGTTCACCCATGGGCAATAAATCTTTGTAAATATTGCCAGATGGACACTGGTCATGATGAGCACAATGTACAACATGTTCTAAATCTTGTCTGAGAGAAAATTATACATGTACGGAGTATCATAACATTTCAAATAAGACAGTTTGTAAAGCTGCCTATGGTTTTTGTTCTCTGTCTTACATTGCCCCTTATCATTTATTTTTGGCAGGATCTCACCTGGGAAAAATGCCATTTTTTTCAATGGATTTTTACTATTAATCTATGCCACTTCAGAAATTATATTTGCGTTTGTACGTATATGTTATTTACATATGTGTGCATATATACATCTATTTATTCATTCCAGACTGAACAGACTTAGTCGACGTAAGCCATATGTAGTTCCAAATATTTCTAAGTATTTCGAGTAAAATATTCATACTAGACAAGCCTTTATAAAAGATTATTTTGCTAGTCAGAGTTCTTTCCAAAAATTTTTTCAGAAAGGAAAATGTATTTCAGTGAAGACCTTTAGATTTGAATGATTTCCATCAGCCACAAAGACATATTCCTTATTTTGGAAGTAAACTTTGTCACAAATGTCAAAACTCTCTCTAGGTTTATGATTTCAATTTCCAATATAAAAATCTTTGTAGGGGGACACCTGGGTGGCTCAGTCGGTTGAGCGTCCGACTTCGGCTCAGGTCATGATCTCACAGTTCGTGGGTTCGAGCCCCGTGTCGGGCTCCGTGCTGACAGCTCAGAGCCTGGAGCCTGCTTCAGATTTTGTGTCTCCCTCTCTCTCTGCCCCTCCCCTGCTCCTGCTCTGTCTCTCTCTCTGTCTCAAAATTAAATAAACATTAATTTTTTTTAAAAAAATCTTTGTACATGTAGCCTCTTCAAGCGGAAAATTTTGAAAATAAAACCTAATGTTTGTCCAGTATCCTGTTCTTCTGGAATTTTAATGCTTGACTTTTATTTCATGAGTTAATTATTGATTTCCTGATATAGACTAACTAAGTTCTCAAATCTTCTTCACCTTAATACTATTGAAGGTAATGTTTTATAGTCTATACTGAGTTGCAAAGTCAAATGCTTACATTGCATAGCAGGAAAATAAGTGGATGAATCAAAATGTTTTTTTTTCCTCCTGGGCAATTTAAATATTTGTGTGATATAGATAGACAGATATAAATGTTTAAAAAGGTGTGTGGGGAGAGTGATTAAAGGAGAATTGGAAAGAACATGTCTCTTTAAAGACTGTTAAGTTGACCCACTCTTGATCTTGGCTCAGGTCATAATCTCACCCAGTTGCTGAGTTCCAGCCCCACTTTGGGCTCTGAGCTGATGGAGGGGAGCCTGCTTGGGATTCTGTCTCTGCTTCTCTCTGCCCCTCCCCTGCTTGTGTGTGTGTTCCCTCTCTCTCTCCTTCTCAAAATAAATAAAAGTAAACTTAAAAAAATTTAAAAAGCTGTTAAATTGAAAAGTTTTATAGGGGTGCCTGGGTGGGTCAGTCGGTTGAGCATCTGACTTCGGCTCAGGTCATGATCTCAGTGTCTGTGGGTTCCAGCCCCGCATCAGGCTCTCTGCTGACTGCTCGGAGCCTGGAGCCTGCTTCAGACTCTGTGTCTCCCTCTCTCTTTACCCCTCCCCTACTCATACTCTGCCTCTCTCTCGCTCTCTCAAAAATAAATAAACATTAAAAAAAAAAAAAAAACTTAGGGGCCACTGCACAGTGCAGCCACTCTGGAAAACAGTGTGGAGGTTCCTCAAAAAACTAAAAATAGATCTCCCCTATGACCCAGCAATAGCACTGCTAGGAATTTACCCAAGGGATACAGGAGTGCTGATGCATAGGGGCACGGGTACCCCAATGTTTATAGCAGCACTTTCAACAATAGCCAAATTATGGAAAGAGACTAACTGTCCATCAACTGACGAATGGCTAAAGATGTGGTTTATATATACAATGGAATACTACTTGGCAATGAGAAAGAATGAAATCTGGCCGTTTGCAGCAATGTGGATGGAACTGGAGGGTATTATGCTGAGTGAAATAAGTCCATTGCCATGTTTTCCTCTGCTGACAATTTTTAAATTGCTGAATGAAAACTAACAAAATACATGAACTCCAATAAGATCCTTAAAAACTATTCTTTAAAGATGACATTGCTTCATAAAAAAAAAAATTCAGTGATACTTGGCTTCTTTATAAGTTCCAAATCCTTAGCTTTTAGATGAGCTTCATACAATCTGATCTTAATTTCTGAGCTACCACCCTTCACAGACTGAAGCATGAATTTGGCATCTTTGATTCTGAACCACTTACAATGTGCCCTTGGCTTCTGTTCTCAATCTCTCACACTGGAATTTTCCAAGTCAATGATTCTTGGAGTTTTCCTCTTTCTCAACTGTTTACTCCCACTGAACCCAGACTTACATCATTGGTTCTCTGAGTCCTGTTATGAGCTTTTGTCCTGTATCATATATTATTTCCTTAACAACTAATATATAGTTGTTAAGCTGATTTTAAACTTGCCTCTCATTCATGGTCCTTTTATATCTTTAGAACTGAGTACAAATACCATGTGACTCAGTGAAGCATATTGACTGGTCAGTCTCTAGGCTCCTTATATGTGTATGGAGGGTGAACCAATCAGGTTCTGATGCTCCTGTAGTGTGTACAGAATTATGGTAACATGTCTTTTCTGGACCACTTGTTTGTGTCACATTGTCACACTCTCTCACATTTTGTATAAAACATGAATATGCTCCCTGTATAGAGTCTAGGCTCTTTGATGTCAGGAAACTTATCTAACACTTCTCACAATGGAATTTTCTCTCTCTCTCTCTCTCTCTCTCTCTCTCCATGTATACACACACACACACACACACACACACACACACCTGTAATAGCTTATTCATCTCTCCTATTCACCAGTTTTGTAAAAGATAGAGATATAAGGGGAAGGTAGAAAGTCAATAATTTTAAAGCATGGTGGAGTAAAAATGGGCAATATTTGGAATATAAATAGAATTAGCTTTCCATTCTTTTCTGTTTATAAGTTCAGTAACCTTGTACAAATTACCTAACTCCAGTAAATATCATCATTCTGATCACTGACGGAGGAGGGGGTGGTCTCTAATTAAAAAGCGTTGTTAAAATGAAACAATAATGGATGTTATCACCTTGAAAATCTATTTCAAGTATTCCTTGATTATGTACTTAGAACCTCAGTTTCCTGATATGTAAAATAAGGGACATCTGGGTTGCTCAGTGGTTAGGCATCGGACTTTGGCTCAGGTCATGATCTCATGGTTCGTGAGTTCAAGCCCTGCATCAGGCTCTGTGCTGGCAGCTCGGAGCCTGGAGCCTGCTTCCAATTCTGTGTCTCGCTCTCTCTGCCCCACTTCTGCTGCCCTCAGTCTCTCTCTGACTCTCAAAAATGAATAAACATTAAACATTTTTTTTAAATAATCTGTAAAACAAGCATAATATATGTCAAACCAATATGTGAAATAGGTAATTAGAATAATGCATATAATGCCCTCGGAATAGTCCCTGTTTAAGATGAAGGTATTTAATAAAACTTAATTCATTCTTCCCATATAGCAAAATCTTAAATCATTTTTTTTTATTTTAGAGAGGCAGAGAGCATGAGCAGAGGAGAGGGGCAGAGGGAGAGAGAAAGGGAGAGAGAGAGAAAATCTTAGGCAGGCTCCATACTCAGTATGGGGCTCAATCCCAAGACCATAAATCATGTTTATATCACAATGACAGATAGTTATTACAACTAAATTAGGTCTATTGTACAGGGTTTTTATTTTGCCCCCAAAGTCTCCTGGACTATTTTTACATTACAAAGATCTAAATACGGTTGTTAACTGAAACTTCCTGGTTAAGTTAATTATTTTACCTATCTGTAAAGATGATACCTAAAAAAATAAAATTAATCCTGGTTTGCTCCAAAATACCCACATATAATAGTGTGAAAATGAGGAATTCTCTCCATAGGTCTTCTTAAATTATATTCACAAAATACTTCATAAACATATTTATTAGAAAAAAATGTGAAAAAAAAGAAAAAAAGAGAAATATTTGGAGAATGACAGTTTATGAAATGTCAATTCTGGGTGTTAAATCATTTCATCATAAATTTCATTGCCCTAGTTCTGTGACTTTTCACTTCTTCTTGAATGTTACAAATCTCAGAAATGGGAAATTTTATGGGGTTTATAATGTTGGAAATATTTATCAGTACCATACTGGCCAAAAATAATTAAATAAAATCAATCTGTATTCACAGAACAAGAACCTTCATTTTACAGTCAACAAAGCTGAAATTCTGAGAGATTTAATAGCTTTCTCAAGGTCATACAGATAGCAGATTTTGCATTAGTTTTTTTTTTTTCATTTTTTATATCCTCCCTGAAAAACATATTGAAATTGAAAATGGACAGTCAGATATAAAATATCAATATATTATAACAGCAAAAATAATATCAATCACTATAGGATTAATAGAAACCTGTTTCAAGGAGAGCTGTCTTAATTGAGTGGATTATTTTATAAAATGTACCTAGGCATGAAGCAAGATATTTCTATTAATTTTGCAAACATTAATGGCTATTTATTTTAACGTCAACCTTGATCCATGTAGGATCTCAATCAAATAGGGATAATAACCTCACTCATTGAGAGTCAGTAGAGAACACACACACATACGCATACACATGCACCTGCCCCACTGCACATGGAAATATTCTTCACAACATGGAGGAAGTAATTATGCTATCCATGAATGTGAACTATTGTCTTCATAATAATGTCTCCATACACGTGTAAAGTGTGTCAGAAGCCTCTTGCCTTCAGAAAGGATTGGGTCATAGGTACCTAGGTTTCAAACCATTACGTTTTCAAAATCCCTGCGTCTCCCATTATACAGTATCCCCTCTGTAAATAGATAACATAAGCCCATTGTCTTTTACTATGTTGGGCTTTGTGTATTCCTTCTCCCATATTCCAGCCCCTTTATTGGTTTACATACTGATTCTGTCCCAAGCTGTTCCCTACTCGTCCCATTAAATTTACTTTGGCAGCAACTATATTTCCACTTCATCCCTTCCCCATAAAAGTGGACTCTGGTTGATAAAACCGAAGAAAAGGATGAAATAGATAATTGGGTTGTTTTAAAAATGAGTTTGAGGGCTTAACAATCATGCTCAAGGCCACGCTTCTAGCAGCAAATCTGGAAACTACAGTCTAGCACTAAAGAGGAAGCAGCAAAGAAAAAAAATTTAAAAAAACAAAAAAACAACAACAACAAAAAAAATAAAAGAGGAAGCAGCATCCATTGCTGAAGGGCTGAGAACAGTCCCACTTTGGTCTGGCCCCTCTTCTGCTTCAAGAATGTGGCTTTGCAACTATGGTTACCATCCTCACAGAAAGAAAAAGCTTCTCACTCCTTCCTCCTCTGGTGTCACCCTCATAGGCCCCATGATTGTGCCCATCTGTAGGGATGCTGAAAAGCAGGGAGCGCACATTTCTCAGGGTGTGTGAGGAGATGGTCTTTGCCAACCAGTAGGATTCCCGGGAGGAGGAACTTCCCACCCACAGACTGGCTCTCAGATGTGAGCAGCCATACTGAGTGAAAATGTTTACCCCATATGTTATTCATTATTATTTTCAATTTTCTATGAACTAAAATATATTTTCTCTTAAATAATTTTAAAGTAGAGAAAATTAGAGAGATTAACATAATAAACACCCCATTACAAACCTACTCAACTTCATCAAAACTTAATTGTTTGCCTCTTTTATTTTTTTCCCCCGTAAGAAATAGAAGTTGAAAGATGGTGGTAAGTTCTTGCTTGGAACTTGTCAATTAGCCCATTCTTTTTCTATTCTTTCTCTTTCCATCTTACTAATGTTCATATATGTCATTTTCATGCAGGTTTTTCTAGTTGTAGTGCGTGTGTATCTAACAGGTCAACAATAGAAGGAGCCCAGGGGCCAAATGATCATGTGAACTTCTCAAACTATTCGCCTCCATACTTATTTTCATAAAAGAAAAATAAACTATCTTGCACAGGGTACTGCAATTCTGAATTAATACAAAGTAGATATTTGACTTTAGTAGATATTACCAAATCCCTTTACATGGTGTCTATAAAATTTGCATTCCCTTCATGTAGCTTAAGAGGGTTCCTGTCAGTATACTTTCTTGTCAACATTTAACGTTGTCAGACTTTTAATTTGTTCTGAGCTAATAGATAGGAAATAATATTCAATTTTTCTAAATTTTCTCTCTTTGATTACTAGTGTGGTTAAAGATTTTTTTTCCTAATTCTCTATATGATTTACTGTATGAATTGCCAGGTTATGTTCTTTGTCCTGTAAAGGTGAGCTGAGTATCTTTTCAGTATAGATTTATGAGACATATATAGTATGATTTTATATTAGAAAGTTTTTTTCTAACTTTAATGTAGAAAATTTCCCTCTATGTATCTCGCTTCTGTATACATTTCCCCACATCATATTCATTTTAAAAAATTGATATACCTGGGGCAGCTGGGTGGCTCAGTCACGTGTATGAGTCTTCTTTCAGCTCAAGTCATGATCTCAGACTTTGTGAGATCAAGCCCTGGGTAGGGCTCTGCACTGTCAGTGCAGAACCTGCTTGGGATTCTCTCTCTCCCTTTCTCTCCCTCTTGTCCCCCTCCCTGACTTGCTTTCTCTCAGAATAAATAAACTTAAAAAATAAAATCTGATATGCATAAACATATGTATGTATTTATATATATATATATATATATTCCCACTCATTCACATGTGTACAGATATGTGTGTATATATATGTATTTATAAATATTTTAAAGTATATTTATTTTTTATTGAGGCATATCATTCCCCAGACTATTGGTTTGTGTGTAAGTTGAGGTAGGATTTAATACATTTTTTTTTCCAAAAGCCTCTTTCTCATAGTGCCATTTATTGAATAGTTTACTTATATCTCTGAATCTATTATATACCTAATTTCAATATGTTAGTGGACTTGTTCTTGAACTCTCCACCAAAATGGTTTATTTATCTGTTTTGACACCAATATTTTACCAGTTGATTTAATTATTGTAGATTTAAAATAAAATTGGTATTTGATAATTAGAGTGATCTTATTTCAAAAAACTTTTCATTGCTTTGATTCTGTGTGTTTTCATAATGTTTTAAAGTCAAATTTCCAAAAAAATAAAATACTCTTGGAAATTGATTTGAATACAAGGAATTTAAAGATATGTTTGGGAAAATGTCCTCTATTGTTTTGAATCTTCCCATTTATAAACATAATGTATCAAATTTGTTTAGGATCTCATTTGTACCATTCAAAAATGTTTTATAAAGTTTTCTCTATAAAGGTATATTTGATATTTGTTATACTTCTAGAAGCCCTGTTCTGTTTGTGGCTTTTATGGCTATTTTATTGAATATTATGGGTTTTAAAAAAAATTTTTTTAATGTTTATTTCTTTTTGAGACAGAGAGAGACAGAGTGTGAGCTGGGGAAGGGGCAGAAAGAGAGGGAGACACAGAATCTAAAGCAGTCTCCAGACCCTTAACTATGAGCACAGAGCCCGACACAGGGCTCGAACTCACAAACCGCGAGATTGTGACCTGAGCCGAAGTCGGACGCTTAACCAACTGAGCCAGCCAGCCTCCCCATTGAATATCATGTTTTCACATAAGCTATTGCTGATTTGTAGAAAAAACATTTAATTTTTATATGAATCTATCATATAAAATCAGAATTTCTAGGCCAAATTGCTAATGTGGAACATATTTTTGTTATAGTGAATGAAAAATATTATCATATATTATCCATCAATATGAAATCTCAAACCTATATCAAAAAAATATAACTGGAAAACATACACAAAAATGACTATATATGACTTAGTCTTGTTTTAAGGTACAGAATGTTAAAAAATAATTACTGTTTATCAGTCAATTTGGATGTTGAGAAAGTTATTTTATGTGTAGTAATTTATAAAGTTTACATGCCATTTACAAGATGGTGCAATAAATCATAGAGAGAGCCAGATTCATTTTCTTATAAAGAACACAGAGCCAAAACTTATAATGAAATATCAAAAAATTTTCTGAAATAAACTTATTCACCAAGAGAAGTAATGATTTGGGTCTTAAAGAATATCGAGCAAAAAGGAAGGAATGAAACTTAGAGAAGTTTTTGTTGCTGTTTGGGAAGGAGATAGCATCAACAAGTAAGATGAATAAGGAGCAATTTCAGGCAAATGCCAGATATTGGGAAATAACGTGGATTTTTTTAAATCAGTTTTGGTCTAATATAGAGACTCTGTAGTAGAAAGGATTTCAGGGGAGGTAGTTTGGGCTTATAATGAATGCTATTATCTATTATCTATCTATCTATCTATCTATCCATCATCTATCTATCTATCTATCTATCATCTATCCATCATCTATCTATCTATCTATCTATCTATTTATCATCTATCTGTCATTTAATGACTCTCTGCTTTCACTCTTACATGAGCGTCTTTGAATGACACTAAAAAGAATCATTAGGCAAAATCAAGGATTCTCATTATATGTGACATATTTGTAGAATATATTTATCATTACATTGGCAAATCCCATAACTGTTTTGAAGTTAAAAGTGTCTGGGGGATGAAGTCAAGACTGCATTATCACCATCTTATTGAAGATAACCCTTTGTGGTAGTGATAGCAATTGTGGGTGATTGGGTGGGGTTTTGGTTATGACTTAAAAGTTATCATTGAAAACATTCATATATTTATTTTTGCAACCCAAGAATTATATATTGATGTTTCATTATCCAAGACTTTTATGTAAACTTATGTGTGCTTTAGTATTCTTGCCTTCAGGAATAGACAGTGCTTTTATGAATTCTCTGCCATTATTTGATATTTGTTGTAGGAGGATACAATATACAGCTGATATTGATAATGATCATTTGATCTTTTAAATTGTATTAATATAATTGTTTTTTAGCTTACTATTTTTTTTAAATGTTTATTTATTCTTGAGAGAGAGAGAGGCAGAGAATCTCAGGCAGGCCCTGTACTGTCAACATAGAGCCTGATACAGAGCTCAAGTACACGAACAGTGAGATCATGACCTGAGCTGAAATCAAGAGCTGGATGCCTAAACAATAGAACCACCCAGGCACTTCAAAGTTTATTATTTTTATTCAAAAATATTTTCATGTAGATTAAAGAGTCAAACAATAAAAATGATCTGATTTATAATGAGAAAAACACAGTCTCCTATTTCACATTCCCTATCCTTAATTTCGTTCCCCCATACTATTTCTTAATTTTTCTGGTTTAGGTATTATTGTGATGGTTAATTTTATGCGTCGACTTGGCTAGGCCACATTACCCTGATATTTGGTCAACTGTTTTTTCTGGATGTTTCTGCGATGGTATTTGTTAGATGAGGTTAACATTTAGAGCAGTAGGTTTTGTATAAAGCAGATCACCCTCCATAATACAGTGGGCCTCTTTCAATCAGTTGAAGGCCTTTGATCTCAACTCTTCCCTGGGTCTCCAGCCTGCTGGCTGGCCCATCTGCAGTGTTTAGACTTGTCAAACCTCCACATTTATGTGAATTAATTCTTTCAAATAAGTCTCTTTCACCCCACCCCCATCTCTCTACCTCTATCTATTTATGTACATGTATGCACATCCTGTTTATTCTATTTCTCTGGAAAATCTTGACTAATATGGATATTGCCTTCCAAATTTGGAAGATGAATCTCTACCTTTTCTTACCTTCTACCACTTCCTTTCTCCTCATCTTTGTAGTATAATCACATCCTAATTTTTACTTAAATCAATATTTTTTGTGAGTGCATTTTTAGAACTATATCATTATTGTTCACTGCTGTACCATATAATGAACCATAAACATGTCTTCATTCTAATACAACATTTTCTTTCTCCTAATGTTAATCACTGTCTCAGTTCTTCATTTGCATGCTTTTTTTTCCTAAGTGTTTTATTAATGCTACAGGACACTTCTCAATATGCTCATATACTACTCCCTCTGAAAACTAAATGTATTTATTACTGATTCTCTCGTCCTTGCCAGCCTAGTGCCCCAGCTAATCTGAATCTCAGGTTTATAATTCCAGGTCTGGGCTACGTACAACTGATTGGTTAAGTCAGAGTCAATAATTCATGTTCTAGGTGCAAGAGGGGACTGGTAAGACAGAATTCTAGCTTTACAGCTTCTGTTGTAAGAGGAGGATTATGTTTCACCTGGCTGGGGATTTCCATAACACTGGAAGGGGCTTCACTTTCTGAGTGGACAAGTTGAATTGTAAATGGCTGCTGTATCCTGACACTGACTTACTACTTGGCCTTGATTATCAACTGCATTCATTCATCAAGATTCATATACAGACACAGAATAGATAAGTGAAAAGAAATTGGGAAATTAGATTTTAATCCCATGTCTAATATTTATAGAGTAGGGATTGATCTAGATTGTTGTACATAATGAAAGATTGCTATTTCTAGTGAAAGTCGAGATCAGGTTTTGATTTTCACTTAGAAAGTCACCAGATAATTTCTTTTAATTATCAGTATTTTACAAGCTTTTTTTTTAATGTTTATTTATTTTTGAGACAGAGAGAGACAGAGCATGAACGGCTGAGGGTCAGAGAGAGAGGGAGACACAGAATTTGAAACAGGCTCCAGGCTCTGAGCGGTCAGCACAGAGCCCGACGCGGGGCTCGACGCGGGGCTCAAACTCACGGAGCTCGAGATCATGATCTGAGCCGAAGTTGGACGCTTAACTGACTGAGCCACCCAGGCGCCCCTTTTACAAGCTTTAAGATATAGGTTCTATCTCAAAAAATGAGGCCAAAACCTCAGAAAAATATCTTGAGATGGATTTTTGCTGTTTTGTCTTCAATTCCAGTAAGATATGGAAGGGGGAAATATTTGGACAAAATGAAGGAAATAATGAGGAGAATGGAATTAAAAGATTGATTTTTTAGTATTCAAACTGAAGGAGTTTTAAAAGTTTTGAGTTGAGTATTAGTAGATTCTAAAATATATACCACCGTAATGTACCTACCCATATTTTTAAGACATGGGAAGTCTTAAATTTCTCAGACTCTCACCCATAAGTGACTAAATGAGGCCGATGATAACAGTCCTAATTTAGGAGTAGGGAAAATGTTTTGGTCTCTGAGGAATGAGATTTTATTTATAATGTGTGCTTCATAATTCTAAATTGTTTCCAATGTAATTATTTTATGAGTAAAAGTTTTATTTCTTTATGATGTCAGCTGAAAGAACTGTCTGAAAATCAAAAGGGAAATTTTGGCATCATACTTACCAACACATTTTTTATTACATTGCATAATTTTTTAAACATATTTTTAATGTTTATTTATTTTTGAAGGAGAGAGAGACAGAGTGTGAGTGGGGGAGGGGCAGAGAGAGAGAGACATAGAATCTGAAGCAGGCCCCAGGCTCTAAGCTGTCAGCACAGAGCCCGACGTGGGTCTTGAACTCACAAACCGGGAGATCATGACCTGAGCCACCCAGGCGCCCCTACATTGCATAATTTTAAGAAAATTCCCATTGGTAGTAAATAGCCAAAAATTATAGATGTGTTGATTACCTTCAAGTTACCTATTAGTTATTTAAGAGTTAGATGTCAAATTGGAACTTTTTTACTCATGTTTTGAATACTGGATTGAAACAATTGAATGCTGGGAAAAGTCATATGTAGGAAATTAGTAAGGATGTAATTGATCACATACAACTCTTTTCCTTTGAAAAAACATGGAATGTGTTACAATATGAAACAATTTGTGTGTGTGTGTGTGTGTGGAATATACCTCAAACAAAATTGTTTTTAGAAAGAAAAATACCTTAATCACTAATTTATAAAAATAAATTATTGACTTGTAGAGTAGATTCATTTATTCATCCAACAAATATTTTGAATTTTAATTATACATTGTGAAAAATGCATGCATGATACTCTGCTTACACTCTTTTTATCTAATATTATAATAAAAACATAATATATAATATGAGTTTAACTATCTCAGGTAATATTTTGAACAGGTGTTGCTTTTTTCCAACATAGAAGTCCTAATTCTTTTTTTCTGCAAAGGGAAATAAAGATATCCATAATAATCTGTCATAGATTTGGTGTGATTTGTATTCAATTTGGCAAGAAGTGTTCTATGACCAGGTAATATTTCCTATACCTGGGATACAAATTCAGATTGAAAGAGGAGCCCTATGCAGTGATGTTTTGTTAAACTCTAAGGTGATGTGGGCCATGGATTGCAGGTAAAGGACGACTGTTATGAAGTGATTTCCTGTAAGGAAAAGATCTTTGAGAAAACTACTTACATTCACTCAAGTATGTCAAAATATTACATAAATGCTGCACCTTGTATTGACAGCATCTGTTCCTTGTCCTGGCCTAAAGGGTGTCAAACTAGGTATAAATTCAAAAATGCAAATTTTATTGCTTCCTTTCAAAGCTAAATTTTCACATTATACCTCAAACCATGAATAAATTCTACAGATTTACACTTTCTTCCCCTTCACCTCATCATCAGTCCTCTTTATTCATGAAAAATATGCTTGACTCTCCATGTATATATTCTTTTAATTTCCATCCTGCCAAAGGACTGAACAGAAGTATGTTTGTAATTCTAATACTGATGATGTTGATGATGGCAGTGATCACAGTGATGATAATGTTAAAGAAAATGATTTTGATAATAATGATTAGCATGATGATGATGATGCTATTTTTTTCAAGTTTTTATTAAATTTCCAGTTAGTGAACATACAGTGTAATATTAGATTTAGGTATAGAATTTAGTGATTCATCACGTACATACGACACCCAGTGCTCAATGATGATATTATTTCTGATAGCAGTTCCAAGTTCTTACTCATTTCTGCATTGTTGATTGTAGGGAAGAAGAAGAAAACCATTAGTATTTTCAGACAATTATGGAGAATTAGTCTATCAGGAAGAAGACACTATCATAAATATACTTTATATCCATTCTTTCCATTTGCACTGCCAGCATTAATCTCTCTACTCATTGATTCATTCATTCATCTATTCAATACATGCTTATTAGGTATAACTAAGGTACTAGAATACCACAGAGAGCAAACATAGACACAGCTATTACCTCCATGGACCCT
Source organism: Panthera uncia (assembly GCF_023721935.1). Taxonomy (NCBI): domain Eukaryota; kingdom Metazoa; phylum Chordata; class Mammalia; order Carnivora; family Felidae; genus Panthera; species Panthera uncia. The sequence continues at coordinate 21,710,391 of NC_064808.1, read as the reverse complement.
CAATCTAGTAGAATACATGAAGGTTAGTTCCATAAAACTAATTGAAAAATTGCAACTGTAATAAGTGCCATGATTGAAAGTGACATAATGCTACTACAGCGTATAAAAGAGGGCTTTGATATAAATTATGAGCAAGGAATTAATGAGCCTTAGGAGTTAAGGGAAGACAGGAAAAAAAAAGTATCCCAGGAACAGCAGTCAAGAGAAGCACGATAAGAATATTAGTGATTGAAAGGCATTTTGTCTGAATTAGAGAAAGCTAGGGGAATGTGGTTCAAGATATAGCTAGAAAAATAGGTAGGACCATACCAAGCTGAATCCTGTTCTCTTGTGTTACATAAAAGGGGAAGTTTGATCAAAATATTTTTTTTTTAATTTTTTTTTTCAACGTTTTTTTTAATTTATTTTTGGGACAGAGAGAGACAGAGCACGAACGGGGGAGGGGCAGAGAGAGAGGGAGACACAGAATCGGAAACAGGCTCCAGGCTCCGAGCCATCAGCCCAGAGCCTGACGCGGGGCTCGAACTCACGGACCGCGAGATCGTGACCTGGCTGAAGTCGGACGCCCAACCGACTGCGCCACCCAGGCGCCCCATGATCAAAATATTTTAAGTTGGAGGATGTCCTGATAAGATTTGCATTTTGAAAAGGTCACTCTGACTTGGCTGCTGTCTGAAGGTAGTTGGAAGGGAGCATACTGACTAGATAACAAGTCATAGATTTAAAAGAAAAAAAAAGTAACCTGGTATTTGGCATGGCCAACTACTCTGTTTTAATAAGAAAGAAACGAATGTCTAAGAGATACAATAACTTTTATAATTAGTACCAGAACCTGATTTAAAAGAAACAGAATTTAGATTATTTATTCTAAATATTTTTTCAATGATACTCTGACATGTAGTTATTAAGTATTAGAGCCAAACTTGCTTAACTGTTTGTGCTCTTAGATCAATTTCTGTCACCTTTACTTTGCCGTTTCTTCCAGAGTTCTCATTCATTTTCAATACTTTTTGCTATTTTCTCTCTCCTGCCAAACAAATACATCATCTTGTAATTCTGAACTACAAAAAAATCTGTGATACCCTAAGGATCTTCTCACACATTTCCAATGATGTAATAACTTATTCATAAACATACTATTTTCCCAATAAATTGCATGTTTTCTGAGGGTAGAGGCAATAATTTGATCTGTTTTCCTTCCACTGATTCTGATTTGATGTCTTGTATGTAATGGGTGTGTCAACAAGGATATTACTTTGAAAACCATTAATATTCTTTATGAATACATTACATTGTATTACCATATATTTCTGAAGAACATTTTGTCATTTAAGAATAACAAAAATATATAACCATAGTTTTATTCATGCGCATTTCACCAAGTACTAAGGCTGACATGGCGAAACTTGACAATCCTAGAGGGAAGAAGTAGGAACTGCCTATTTACCCGAAATCTTTCTTCGGGTCAGAAAGATTTGCCAACATGGTTGTGTATGTTTGTGACCATTTCGTAATTTTTATAATCCAGCCCCTAAAATCAATTATTCTGAAAGCCAAAATAGCTGTTTTAAAGGTGAGTAAAAAAATACTACAGACTTCCCTAAAACTCTTCAATAAATTCTCACTGCACTTAAAATACAGTCCAGACTCCTACTACATATGAAGTGATCCTATGTGATGAAGCCATGTGGGGGCCTCCCATCTCAGGTCCTTTCACTCTGCCCTCAGTCACTGTGCTCCAGCCACGACGTCTTTTCTCAACGCTTCAAATAGTGCAGGCTCACCTCAGCCTGGTGGCCTTTGCACTGGTTCTTTCCTGCTCTCAAGGTTTCTTCCTACACAGTCTCCTAGGTCTCATTTCTTATCATACAGATCTCAGCTGCAGCATAAGCCTCTCAGAGAGAACTTCTCTGACCATGTCTCCAGTACCACTCACCCTCTGTCACATCACACTGCTGTATATTCTCCCCAGGACTTCTCATGGTTTGACATTTTCATAGATACGCACTTGCATATGATCTGTCTTCTATAACTACACGTTCCATGAAAACAGAAACTGTGTCTGTCTGGTTCACTATTTTATTTCTAGAAAACAGAATATCACCTGTCACTTGGAAAGTACTCAATAAATATTTGTTAGAAAAGAAAATAATTCAATGAGTAGCTAAAGAAATCATGCTATTCTTTTTTTAAATGTTTATTTATTTTTGAGAGAGAGAAAGAGCGAGAGAGAGCAAGCGGGGGAGAGGCAGAGAGAGAAGGAGACACAGAATCCAAAGCAGGCTCCAGGCTCTGAGCTGTGAGTACCAGAGCCCAATGCGGGGCTCGAACCCATAAACAGTGAGATCATGACCTGAGCTGAAGTCGGATGCTTAACCGGCTGAGTAGCCCAGGCGCCCTGAAATCATGCTATTCTAAGGCCTCCTCTGGACCACTACCTCAAAGCAGCTATAGGCACAGGGTTCCAGATCTTTCTTTCATTGACAGAATTCATGACACCTATATTACCTTCCAATTTACTATAAGATGTGTTCAGAGAGAAACATAGAGAGTTTTATGGCATTGAGTGTAAAGAAAAAGAATCCAAGAACTTGGAATAATAACTGGTTTCCTTCATTGGGAGTTAAATTTACACCAATATGCTTTAGAAAATTGAACTCTTTGGTAAACCGTGCCTTTATAGAACTACAGAGAGCAGCTATTAAAAATAATGTAAGCTTGTATATTAGCAAGTGTAAAATAAGAGGGATTGAGAGAATGAAACATTCAGAGAATAATTTAACTACCTGTTATACTAGATTAAATTAATATATATTAGGTGTGATTCATCAGGACAGTTTAAAAAAAAGTGGTGACCTGAAATTGTGTCAGAAATAAAATTAATTCTGACAATCTATTCATACTATTCTGATGATTTGGATCTCAAAGGAACCTCATACAATTCTAGCTGTACATTCACTAGACACCCAGCAAATAATCTTTATACACTGGGCTTCATTAACAGAACAATAGTAAATGTTTATATAACATTTATCATATCCCAGTTACTGTTATATGTACTTCACATATGTTAACAAGTGTGATCTTTATGATGGTCCTTCAGAGTGACTAATTATTCCTACTTAATAGAGAAGACTAAGTAACTTGACCAAGATGAAACTTGTCAGAGCTAACATGTGAACATAAGCAGTCTGTCTATAGGTCCACACTCTTGATTACCGTACGATGCCACTTCTCACACAATCCTCTTCTGTCCGAAAAACAATTTTGTGTGTGTCAAATAGAGTCAAACGTAGCTAACAGAGCTGGGGAATGAAGTCAGATATAATAAGTCTGAGCAGTGAGAAACTGAGAACTAAGGGGAATTACAGAAACTTTTAAATGACTCAAAAAAATTTATTTGGATTCAAAGGGATTGTCTTAGCTTAGGCTGCTATATCAAAACACCAGAGAGGAGTGGATTAGAGTCAACAGAAATTTATTTCTCACAGTTCTGCAGGCCAGGAAGACCATGATCAAGGCAGCAGCACATTTGGCATCTGGTGAGGTGTCCTGGGGCCTCACATAAAAGAAGGGGGCAGGTAGCTCTCTGGAGTCTCTTTTACAAGAGCACTAATCTCATTCGTGAGGGCTGTAACCTCATGACCTAATTGCCTCTCAAAGGCTCTACCTCCAAACACCATTACATTGGAGATTAGGTCTCAACATATGAATTTTGGGGGAGACACATTCAGTCTGGTGAGGGAAAGATTTTGGTTGCTTTCTCTCCAGGTAATTTTGCCTGGTATAACCTAGAGTTGTAAGCAAATTTCTTAAATTCTGAAAAAGATAGTTTATAACTTTAGAATAACTAGTGGACTCTACTGTACCTGTTACCTTAGAAAAACTCTTTGTTTGTGAATTCCAAATCGTTTTAGGTACATTACAGCAGTCTAAACACATTTCTGAAACTTACTTTTGACGAAATCACGTAGTCTGTTTTAGTTGCTTTTATACATATTTACAAATTCTTTGTCCATTAAAAAAAATTGCTTGGGGGTGCCTGGGTGGCTCAGTCAGTTAAGCATCCGACTTTGGCTCAGGTCATGATCTCACAGTGAGTTCGAGCCCCATGTCAGGCTCTGTGCTGACAGCTCAGAGCCTGGAACCTGCTCCAGATTCTGTGTCTCCCCCTCTCTCTGCCTCTCCCCTACTCGTGCTCTCTCTCTCTCTCTCTCTCTCTCTCAAAAGTAAATAAACGTAAGAAAAACTGCTTGTATTGAAGACATATTCAAAATTACATAGTGGCATATGAAATATATATGTATATGTATATATATATATATATATATATATATGGATAGGGGAGATAGAGGTACAAGCCCCAGCTGTACTACTTACCACAAATAAAACTTTTTGCCAAAATGCTTCTTTTGGACTCATTTCCTTACTTTTACTCTTATTTCTTACTCATTTCCTTTACTTTTACAGCAAGAAGTACGCTTCCATTGCTTTTATCTGCTCAGTAATTTTCTGAGGGGATTTTCCCTCTATTCTTTTGATTCTGATTATTATTTTTTAATAAATATTTATTTGTTTGGAGAGAGAGACAGAGAGAGCATGAGGAGGGGAGGGGCAGAGAGAGGCGAAGAGAAAGAATCCCAAGAAATCTCCACTTAACTGACTGAACCACCCAGGCACCCCATCTGATGATTCTTATACTCTTGATATCCCCATATTTTACAACAAACAGACCTTATTAAGAGACGATCAAACATATAGACTCTGTCTGTCTGAATCTCTTTGCTAGGCATTTTATTCTATTAATACTTATTTATTTTTGAGAGAGAGAGTGTGAGCAGGGGAGGGGCAAAGAGAGAGGGAGACACAGAATCTGAAGCAGGATCCAGGCTCCAATGAAGCAGGATCCAGGCTCCAAGCTGTCAGCACAGAGTCTGATGTGAGACTTGAACTCACGAATGGTGAGATCATGACCTGAGCCAAAGTCGGACACTCAACTGACTGAGCCACCCAGGCGCCCCTTTTATTTTTTTAATGTTTATATATTTTGAGAAAGAAAGAGAGAGAGAGAGAGTGTGTGTGTGTGTGTGTGTGAAAATGTGAGGAAGGAAGGGGGGAGAGAGAGAGACAGACAGAGAGAGACAGAGATCCCAAGCAGGTTCTATGCTCTCAGTACAGATTCCAACACAGGGATCGAACTCACAAACCATGAGATCATGACCTGAGCCAAAATCAAGAGTCAAATGCTTAATGGACTGAGCCACCCAGGTGCCCCTCTTTGCTAGGGATTTTAATCTTTTGGGATATACCCAGGGTAGGAAGGCAGCTGGAAATGGGTAGCACTATAGATTAAGGTGTACTAATTCCCGATTCTTTAATCTCTGAAGTTGTGCTGTCTCCTGTCTTTACCAAAGATTGGGTGATTCCTTCACTATTGTGATTTAATCCACATCCTTTCAAAAAGTTGCTGTATGCATGCTCAAGTCAATAAAGTTCCTCTTCTACTTACTATCAGGGAAACTAAATGATACTTGGGAAATAATTCCTATTCTAATGATCATCAGAATTGTTAGCCTGGGCCATATGAATTGATAGCTATGAAAAGGATTAACTAGAAAATTCTACATAAGTAATCTTTACAGACGACCTAGAAAATTTGCAGTATCCAGTGCAAAATGAAAATGCAGGCCTCTTGTTCAAAATTATTTAGACTTTCATATGATGACTGCCATTTTGCATTCCCCCAAATTCACGTTAGATGCTTAATACCCAATGCAATCATAGTAGGAGATGCGACCTTTGGGAAGTGATTGGTGTACTGCCCACCTGAATCAGAATAATGCCCTTATAAAAGAGTCCCCAGACAGTTCCATTGCCCCTTCCTCTATGTGAGGACATGAGAAGTCGGTACCCCGAAGAGCGCCCTTATCCAATTATGTGGCACCCTGATCTTGGACTCTCAGCCTCCAGAACTGTGAGAAATAAATTTCAGTTTTTTATAAACTACTCAGTCTGTGGTATATTGTTACAGCAGCCCTAAAAGACCAAAACAGTGACAACAGAGCATTAAACTAAGTATGGAGTCCACACATTGCATACCTGTGAAGCTGGCCCTTGCATACTTATTATAATGGACTTAAAATCAGATATTCCTGGGGCACCTAGGTGGCCCAGTGGGATAAGCATCCTACTCTTGGTTTGGGCTCAGGTCATTATCTCACAGTCTCATGAGTTCAAGCCCCACATCGGGCTCTGAACTGACAGCGAGGAGCTTGTTTGGGATTCTCTCTCTCTTTCTCTGTCCCTCCGCCGCTCACATGGTCTCTGTCTCTCTCAAATAAATAAATAATCTTTATAAATAAAATAAAATTAAATCAGGATGTTCCTTAGACATCCTGATATTTTTTAAACCTAATGTCATTGTTAATACCTCTCTTCTTTCTTTATTAACTATTAACAAGAAATAAATGAAAAGGAATGTAATTCCAGTAATCCCAGGACTGGCAGTGGTATTTACTATGGGCAAACTATAATAAGACTAGAAAAAATTAGATGTATATTTTACTATCAATTAAGATAAATATAAATATTCTGATTATTGGACTGAAGACTAATCTGTAGTATAATCTGTAAAAAGTTGTTAGTATTTGTACCATGGAAATAATCTTTATTTTTGTAAAGTTTACCCGTTAGAGTATTTGGATGCATTTCATTTACAATTATAAAGTAATGAGATAAATAATGCTAAAAGTATTTTTTTAATTTACGATTTCTTTTTTTTTTTTTAATTTTTTTTTTCCAACGTTTTTTATTTA